>NW_023459434.1:39321-58505 GCF_013731165.1 Rhagoletis pomonella | reverse complement strand
ATTGCCAAATCCTCAGTGTGGTGATTTTAATCCACACACAATCATGAACTAACACCAGTTGATTTTATTAAAAAAATTTAAATTACGAATATGTAAAAACGCGATGCGAAAAACTAAACGCCAGCGTACAGCTGGAATACGAGAAATATTTGAAGAGAGAGTGTAGAAATGATCCATATCTTGCAAAACATGTTTCGTTTCCACAAAAATAAAGTGAACACTATTAAATTGAAGAAACAGTCCATGTCCAAAAACCCCAGAGGAACACTGAAAGAATTCTATGTTTTAAATTAGCATATTTTGAACGAATTCGGAATGTCTAAGGTGGAAAAGAAACCGCCCTTTCTATAAAGAAACAATTTTAGAAAAGAATTTTCTTACAGCTAAGGAGAACGACGACACTATTTATTAGATGGCACATTCAACGAGCCAATGCACAGTGGCCAATTTTTCGAAAAAGCTGGCCAAAAGTCGAAGCGTGGTACAATTGTAATCAAACCTTGTGTATTCGTCTTTATTTTGGTTGCTGGTTTTAAATTTCACCACATAATTTCGAAATTCAAAATGGCGGATCCATAATGGCTGCTGTGTACGCTTAAAATAATCAAATTTTTAGCAAAACTAAGGTAGTTAAGGATAAAATGTCATGTTTTCTGCTATTTTGTTATATAATGCGATGTAGCGGTTAGCAATATACGCTATCATTCCGCAGGGTCTGGGCTCAAGCCCAGTTTCCGACCAACATCAAAAAATAAGAAACAAACAAGTTTTTTGTAATAAAGTCGCCCTTTGGCAGGCAATGGCAAGCACCCAGCCACAAAGAACAGCTTCTCACGAAAATAAAATCCCCGTTCGGATTCGGCGTAAAACTGTTGGTCCCTCCCCTTTGTGCGCCAACATCAAGGCGCACGCCACAAATCGGAAGAGAAGCTCGGACAAATACTAAGGAGGTCTTAATGTTTGTTTCTAAAAAGCTTGATTTTTAAATTTACATGGGAACTGCGGGATTTTGAATGAATCAATAAACAAGACATACATATTTGTTGGTACAGGAATATAACAACGACGAAAACTCTAATTTACGAAAAGTTTAGAGCGAATTGCTAGCAACAGTCACTTCGATCTCCTGTAACACTAAATGCCTTAAGAGAATCGACTTGTTGTCTCATAACCAATGCACCAATTTTTTTTTATCTTTTGGTCAGGATTTTCCAAAAATTGGCCACTGTGCAATGAACCAAAATGCGGGTATAAACAATTATTGATTATTTAATATCGGAACCGAGATCATATAATTTAAATGATTGGTTTTCACACACTTTTGAAACACAAATTATATGCTTTTTTACTGCAGACAAGTTGTTGCCAAAACGCAGCAGAAATCTTCCAATCAGGGCTGCCAACTATCCTTAGTTATGAGGTGCCATATTGAGGATAAAAAAGTGCCAAAATGTGCAAATAGAAAAATAAAAGTGCCAAAAAGGTGCCATTCCTTTTAATCATTCACATTAAGCAATAAAATGAAGCCACATTTCCAAAACAAAAGTGCAATGACAAAATAAGATAAACCTGTTGAATAGCCTTTATAAATTAGAAAATTTTAGTTGGGAAAAAGAAGTGCACGCGAAGGATTTCACAAAAATGTATTGAAATGTTATTTTTTTTACAAAAGTGCTTTTACTTTGTGCCGAATTGAAAAATTAAATGCCATTTGAAATAAAATAGGGACAAATGGCACGGTTTGGGCCAAGTTGGCATCCCTGCTTCCAATAACTTACAAATATAAAAATGCGAAATATTGCCGCGGCGTAGCGTGACATGGCAAGCGGATGTTGAAAGAGCAATAATGTCAATGGATTTTATTTCGCGTTTAAAAATGTAATAATATCAATTGACTTTATTTCGCACCCTGGTTGGTCCGTTGATCTTATTACCTGTCACCGTTCGAGAAACAATGAACTCACATAACAATAAGTTTCGACCACTCATTGCTCCCACTGCTTAACGATCGTCACAACTGGTACAGTTGAGCTTCGTTTGTTTATGGGATGAATTAACAAGTTTACCCGTTAGTGATAGACAAGACATGAATTCTGTGGTTCATTCATAACATGCGTTGATACTTTCAACCCTTAGGTATAAACATACTGGGAAACCTTACTTTATGAGCTTAACAAAACATATTTACAAAATTATATGCGTTTAGTAGTTTGGAAGTTAAACTGAATTAAGTGGAGAAACCTTAAAAATATCACTTTTAACCCTCTGGTTCGCGCCACTGTGCGCCGTTTATTACTTCATCATTAACTAACATTATAGTGAATTTAAATCATTTATTGTACCTTTCTTATTTATATACGTATATCTATTTGCAGGGAACATTTCATATCTGAGCACACTATAATGGCAGTATTTACTTCTCAGGGGCAAGTTGGTGGCCCATGTCTTTACATGCCTGCTACGCGGCGCCAAAACCATCAATGTCGAAAGGAATTTGGCCTTCCAAATGCAATATTCGAAGCTCGACGACTAGCTACCACGCATTGTGAAAGTCAATTTCGATACGACCGTTGGAATTGTTCCATTGAAACACGCGGAAAACGAAACATTTTTAAGAAGCTTTACAAAGAAACAGCATTTGTACATGCTCTTACCGCTGCTGCTTTGACACATACTATCGCACGATCTTGTGCAGAAGGTCGCATGACTAAATGTATTTGTGGTCCGCGAAAACAGAATAGAATTGGTCAAGATTTCCAGTGGGGTGGTTGTAACGATAATTTGAAGCACGGCAAGAGAGTAACAAGAAGCTTTCTAAGTTTACGCGACACCGACGAGGACGAAGTTTCTGAAATTTTGCGACACGACTCAGAGGCAAGTCCACAATATCGATTTAGATGCATTACTTTTTTTACGCATATCACATTCGCACTTTATTTAACCCAGGCGCAAGTAATTTTAACAAAAACGCAAATGAAATATAACTAAACGTAAATCTAGTTGAACTAAACGCATTTCAATTAACCCAAACGGAAATTAAATTAAACTAGAGTCAAATCAGTTTTCCCAAAAAGCAAATTAAATTAAACCAAACGCATTTATCCTCGATATTTGGAAATCTGGTAGAATTTACATGCAACTCTTATACTTTATGTTAATTTTTTAGAGAAATTATTTAAAAGTTCCAATAATGCGACAGTCAATTTATACACAAAAAATCAAAATATTCGCGAAACAAGGGGCCAAATACTATAAAACAGCGTTCATAGTTTTCCTCTCAGACGTCAGGATTTTTTAAAAGGACTTTGAAAATTCAAGGATTTGATTAACCAAAAAAAGGTTTTTTAAAAATTCAGCAGAATGTAGAAAAATACGGGTACCAAGGAAATTATAAAATTCTCTAAAATAAAAATACAAAACACTCTTCTTCTTGCTTTCGTTATTTTTCACAGGGCTGCAAACCACTCCAAAACGGTGCGGTTCGGTTAAGTGGTTCGAACTGCTTAGTAAAAGCTTGTACCCGTTCAGGATCCGGTTCATCATTATTACTGAACCGCGGTTCGGTTCGGTACAAAAGGTTCAATTTTCTTAAAGCTAAAGGATACAAACAAATATTACAAAAATATGACAAATCTATGAATATAAAAATAAAAGGTTTTATTATTGAGATCAAATTCAAATATCCACAAATAGGGACCAGACTTTTTAACAATTTTGCTTAATGTTGAAATCCTAATTATTAATTATAAATAAATTAATTAAATAAAGTGCAAGTGTAAGGAAGCTAGGCCTTACCATTGATTTTTGGGAAATTTTTTTGTTGAAGGTGTCGCACATTTTTTCCGTATAAAAAAAAATTATCAAACATTATTTTGTATAGAGAAAATGAGCGTACCTTCAAAAAAAAAAAATGCTAAAAATCAATGGTAAGTCCTAGCCACCTCAAACTTGCACTTTGTTATACTAGAATTGAATGGGCTAAAAAACTGCATACTCAACTTTTTTCTAGGGAGCGTAAATAAAAAGTGCAATATTTGAATGAGATTTTGCCGAATTTTCTTTAATTTTGCACAAGGTTTGGAACTCTGATTTTTTGGGTTTTTTGTTGTAGAATTAACCATATTTTTATAAAAAAATAAAATATTGAAAAAATATTTGCCCGTATTGTAATTCACTGTACCTAAACTGACTGTATGTAAGAATACAAAGACAAATTGTTTATCAGAAGCAAGGTCTCTTACACATTGAAAAAAATAAGAAAAACTCTCAAAAAATCGCTACAGCGAAAAAAGTGTTTGAAAAACCGCATATATTCAAATCCGCATAAAAAAAGAACCTCATAAAAAGAGACCTAAGTGTATTACCTAACTTACAAACTGCATTTTTGGAGTGGTTTTCGGTTCGGTTTTGGCATTTCAAAATAAAAATGGTTCGGTTCGTGGCTCGGTTCGAAGTCCGAAAAAAAGCTATGGATCGGTTCAAAAACCGGTTCGGTTCAAAACCGGTTTGAAGCCCAGATTTTTCAGTTCCGGGGGCGGCAGCGGAAAAATTACAAAAAGTAGTTTTTCCGAAGTATTTTTGGACCATCCTAATATAATAAATCTCATTTTTAAATCTCACTACATGAGAAATATTATTTCACCTCAAAAAATTAGTTTCGATGACCGGCTGAAAAATCAAATATACACATCACACAGTCTTTTCCCTTTAGAAGGATATGAACAGTAACTGGGAGAAACCGTTTTTCTTGGAACTGTTATTCGAGATCTGTGTTGAGAAATTTCTAATCAAAAGGTATTTCCACTTTCGGTATTTTTTGGGGTTTCTGTTTCTGCTTAATCTGAATCTCAGATCCGTTTGACACGTACACCCTCGAAATTTCGGGTAAATAGTGAAAACTGCGAATTGTTTGCAATTTTTTTGGGTTTTCGCAATTTACTCGAAATTTTGGGGATATACGAGTCAAACGGACATCAGATTCGAATTCACCGAGTCGAAATACATGTCGGTGGGTGAGTGTAATTAAATGCAAACACCACTTTTTTTGTGCCGGTGCACCGGCTGAGTTTCGAGTGTACCGACACATAAAAAATAGTGGTCTGTGCATTAACCAGACCCACCACCCGCAATTAATTTCGACCCGAATATGAGGTCCGTTTGAAAAAATGGCAAAAAATTCGCGATGTTCTCAGTTTACTCGAAATTTTGAGGGTGTCGGTGTTACTTTCTCCCAGAGACCACAATTGAAAAACTACCTTTTACACTTCAAATAAAAGTTTACCTAAGATATTTCTGCTCAAACATTGAAATCCGCCACAAATCATGATACCTATTTTAGGCTTTAATGCTTTAAAAATTTTCAAGTACAATACTTGTACCCAGTACATTTAGCCACTCGTTTGACGTAATTTTGGATAAATATATTAATTTGAGTAATGGTCTGCTGGATTGTGTGATTTCTACGCTAATTGGTGAAATGTTACCAATATGTGTATATTTAAAGAAAGTACTCAACTCTCAAAATTACCCGATCCTTAAAAATATCGTGGCCAAAGAACTCAATCCTGAAAAGTACTCGATACTTCCCAACACTAATGATTTCTTATGCAAATTTTTCTTCTGAATCGAAATAGGTACGAGGTCAGAAATAAAAAAGGTATAACAGATTTCGAGATATAGTCAAATTCCGCTTAATTGCAACTTTTTATATACCTAGTTGGCCAATTTCAATTATGCCAGTCATTCCCAAAGTTGTCCAGGTGCACCCCCTGTGGTCCACTGGCAACTCGACGGAGTCTACGTGGGCGTAAAAAACTTCACAACTTGTAAGTGGGGGTCCACGAAAATGTATGTATCTAGTTTCTATGGTAACACGTTGGCTTGGCTTTACCTATCGGTGTAGGTAGATAATACAATACTCAAAAAAATCAAGGAGGTATTGAGACTTAAAAAAAGTATTTTGAAATATTTGGGAGCTACGGTTCTCATGCAATCCTAACAGATAGCGCGAAAAAATAATTTTGCAAATCTTTTTGCATACAAGCTTGAGCTCAAACAACATCAAAAAGTTATAAACAATAAAGTTTTTTTTTCTAATAGCGGTAGCTCCTTTGCAGGCAATGGCGAACCTCCGAGTGTATTTCTGCCATGAAAAACAGCTTCTCATAAAAATAAAAGCGTAAAACAGTAGGTCCCTTCCCTTTGTGTTGCAGCATCAAGGCGCACGCCACAAAGTCGGGGGAGAAGCTCGGCCAAACACTAACATATTGTGTAAGAGCCTATCCATTATCATTATTATTAACTTCTTATGGCGTTAAATGTTCCCCGATTTTTAGTGCTTTTTCGAAAAGCCAGATGCAGGTACTGTCAAATTATCGGAAATAGAAAATCAATAATAAAAAAATTGCTTACACAGGGCAACAAAAAGGGAAGCAAACGTTGGTGCGGCACATGTTAAAGTTGGTTTTGGTAGATTTTATTGTGTTGATTACGAATTCATAGATAAAAGTTTGCTTCAGCTCCAGATTTTGAGAAAAACTTGGTCAAAATGTCAAAAAATCGTGCTGTTGCAGCTTAAATTAAAGGCTGAGCTCGAATCGTAACATGCGTTCACGGATCGAAAACTATACGAAAGAAAATTACGTGATATGTCAGTCATATATGCTGAATGGGATAAAGAGTGCGTTCACATATGTCATAATCCGGAAAATGTATTTTTACGTGCCGAGTAATACGATATCGTATGTGAAGATTCGAGTCCAGATCTTTCAACTGCAATCCCTAAGAATACCATCCCTGCAACTTAGTCTGATCCTTGGCTACAGACTAATGTGGTAATTCATATCTGCGGTTACAAAAATTACTATCAGTGACTATTAAGCAGATAATTGTGAGGAAATGAGATTTTCAATAATAAGGGCCGCTTTCTCATCTAACCTTTAAATAACCGGCCCCTGTATAGTCTCTAACTATATACGAACTTTCGTTTTCTGATCAGCGCATTAATTAAGTCCACCAAATGTGTTGCCCTGTGTTATCAAAGCAAGATTTTTTTAAAACCATTAATACTTCACCTGTAATAATCTGAAATGTAGGCAGAAAAAATGCCAGTAATTCATTCAATACTGATTTTTGCTAGCTGATTCCGTATTCCGTGGTAGGACGGAGACTGCGTCCCCGAGTACTGGCGTTCTGCCGGTGGACGAATGTCTAGCCACAATCCGCTTCAAAGCGAGATTCTTCGGCGATTCTAATGCCAAGGTAGGCAAGGAAGGGATCTTTGGCGCCACTGTCGGAAAATTCAGCCTCCACGACGAAACGACGGATAACGGACTGAGGCTGATCGACTTCGCCTGGGCCCGAAACATGGTCATATGTAGTACTAGGTTCCAACATAAAAAGATCCACCAAGCTACATGGCGAGAAGCCAAA
This sequence comes from Rhagoletis pomonella, assembly GCF_013731165.1. Taxonomy (NCBI): domain Eukaryota; kingdom Metazoa; phylum Arthropoda; class Insecta; order Diptera; family Tephritidae; genus Rhagoletis; species Rhagoletis pomonella. Next base: position 51,074 of record NW_023459434.1, on the reverse strand, counting down.
TCGATCATGTTGTGATAGACGGAAGGCATTCTTCAAGCGTTTTAGACGTACGTACAGTCCGAGGGCCAAACATCGACTCGGACCACTATCTTGTCGTAGCCAAGATACGCACCGCAAGGGAAGCTTAACGTCGAAAAGCAGCAATCACAACAGACGTCCAATTTATTCGCCACTCGATCACATACCTGTTCTCTGAGACCACTCTTCAACAATCCGACATACGCGAGCAGTGGAACCACATTTCCCGTTCATTAAGTACCGCCGCCGAAGAAGAAGTTGGATTTCAGCGAGCCCGAATGAAAAACTGGTACGATGAGTGCCAAGAAGCCGCAGAGAAAAAGGACGCCGCCTATAGGGCCACGCTGCGATTGGGCGCAACGCGAGCCATGTGGGACCATTATAGGGAACATAAAATGGAAGCGAGACGTATTTGCCGCAATAAAAAGAGAGAGGCTGAAATACGTGATCGCGAAGAGCTTGAGATGCTGGCCGACAGGAAGATTAGGCAACCTACGGAAGGTTTCAAGACAGGGGCGAACTCCTGTAAGAACAACGACCTAGTGACCGATGTCCGAACATACTTAAATTGTGGAGTGAATACTTTTACAACCTACTGAATGGTAGCAGCGCTGAAAGTAGTTAAGAAGACGAGCCCGAGTCCCCAGTCGATGATGATGGGGTAGCTGTCCCACCGCCTGACTATGACGAGTTACGAATAGCGAGTACGCAGCTGAAAAACAACAAAGCTGCTGGAGCTGACGGCCTGCCAACCGAGCTATTCAAGTACGGCGTGAGGAGCTGATGAGGTGCATGCATCAGCTCATATGCAGAATATGGTCAGATGAACGCATGCCCGACGACTGGGATTTAAGTGTGCTCTGCCCAAACCACAGGAAAGGCGACCCCGCAATACGCGCCAACTACCGCGGAATCAGCTTTCTAAGCATAGGTTAAGAAGTCTTATCGAGTGTATTGTCCGAAAGACTGAAGCCCACCGTCAACGAACTGATTGGACCTTATCAGTGTGGCTTTAGGCCTGACAAATCCACCATAGATCAGGTGTTCACAATACGCCAAATCTTGGAAACGACCCGCGAGAATAGGATTGACACACACCATATATTTGTCGATTTCAAAGGCGCTTTCGACAGCACGAAGAGAAGTTGCCTCTATGCAGCGATGTCTGAATTTGGTATCCCCGCGATACTAATACGGCTGTGTAAAACGACGTTGAGCAATACCACCAGCTCCGTCAGAATAGAAAAGGCACAACAAGACAAGGGGACCTTCTTTTGTGTGATTTCTTTAATCTGATGTTGGAGAAGATAATAAGAGCCGCAGAACTGAACCGCTCAGGCACAATACTTTACAAGAGCGTACAATTGTTGGCGTATGCCGACGACATCGATATTATCGGTACAAACAAGGACTACGTCTGTTCTGCCTTCTCTCGATTTTATAGAGAAGCAAGGCGAATGGGTCTGGTGGTTAACGAGGACAAAACGAAGTATTTACTGTCATCACACAAACAGTCAGAGCATACGCGTCTTGGCACCCACGTCACTGTTGACAGTTACAAGTTTGAAAAAGTAGACGACTTTGTTTATTTGGGAACTACCATTAACACCTATAATAATGTCGGCCTTGAAATCCAAAGGAGAATCACTCTTGCCAACAAGTGCTATTTTGGGCTGAGTAGGCAATTGAGAAATAAAGTCCTCTCTCGTCGTACAAAGATCACACTCTATAAGTCACTCATCATGCCTGTGCTGGTGTATGGCGCGGAGGCATGGACAATGGAAGCATCTGATGAGGCGGCTCTTGGAATATTCGATAGAAAGATTCTGCGAAAGATTTACAGACCTTTACGCTTTGGTGATGGAGAATATCGCAGACGATTTAACGATCAGCTGTATACCAGTTACAGCGTCAATAAAGAAGAAGAAGAAGATTCCGTATTCCATTGTCTTTTTCTAACTTACTGGAGCTTGCGAAATAATATGAAGTAGGCATATTTTCGGGTTCAAAACTTTGGAGATCCCTATTTTAGTCGCAGTATCAAAAGGTATGTGCAAACGATATTAAACGCTTTATAAGGATACATGGTGAAGAAAAAATATGGGTGCAACTTTTGAACGCATAATATAACAAAATATATTAGCCATCAAAAACAGGAATATTTCCATCACATCCACGTACGCGCGCTTTGAATCCCCTTGCCCACATCCGAAGCATTCATGCTATCCCATTAGGAACACACAGAACATAATTCCTAAAATAATTGCTTTTGAAGTATTTTTTTTTTAAATATATGAAGTTTACATACTTTTTTTTTAAGGTTTGGCAGAAAATAAATGGACGAAAAAACAAACACATTATTTTTTACTATATTGGAAGGCTAAATTTCTACATACCATAAAAGAACGCTATGAGAAGATTCTTGAAGCAAATAAATCCGACTGGGTACGCTAGCACTCGATTTGCAGAATTCGTATGAATTGTTCTCTGATTGGCTGTCGTTGCTACTTCTACTTGGATTTTGTTATTAAGAGTGTTCGCTATGCAAAAAACTTGTACAAGTTGGTACCAATTGTCACCAAGTCGTGTTCGTTTGGCCAAAAACCCAGCAAAACTAGCAAGAAGAGAGCACAATTTTGACAATTCATTTGGAGGGGAAGTTGCAAATTCGTGCTGGGAAAAATTTTGGCAGCAAAATTTGCAAGCAGTATTGCGGCACACGGTTGCGTTTTTGTCAACATTAATTTGAATCAGCAAGTTCGTTAAATTTAAAAATGAACAATTTTGTTGCGGTTTGCTAATGAAATAAGTATGTCAATATTTGTTTATTCAATTAAATTAATTAAGTCCAAACATTTGAAAGGTACTCGGCTGAAAAAGCTGTATTCGTAATCGGAACGAAGTCGACACCACTGTCGATATAGGAAATCCGACAGTGACTTTCACAAAGGAATTGAAGCGTATGTTGAAGAAAGTCAGAATAAGAAATATACGTATAGTTCCTGTTTTGTTTTCCACCTTAAATAATTTAGAAAATTTATTATGCTCGAAATGCAACCGTGGACGCCAGCTGGCAGTGAAGCTTGCAAATGTTTGCTAATTCCTGTTCGCGCAGAACTTAGCAAGTTTCGCTCTTTGGGAGGGTAAGATACCTTATTCTCTGAATTTTGTTACTAGCTAAACGCCTGATTACGGCAACTTAACTTAACTTAACGGAAAGTAGAACTTAGAGAATCAAAATGAAACATATTTCGACGTTGCATTAAGTTACGTTAAGTTTCGGGTGTTCAATTATAAGCAACACCCATTTAACAGAATGTTTAAGAGAAAACCGTAAGTTACGTTAAGTTGCCATAATCAGACCATAATTCTTACTGGCATTTGCATAGCGACCAGAAATATTGTCGCACAATCAATTTGCGAAGTAAAGTTGCCGACTGTGCACTGAAAAAATTGATTTCATCTTGCACTTGAAAACGTAACTATACTAAAACTAGCTTACCCATGCGTATTATTCGCATTCAAAATTTTAGAATAAAATGGAAATAAATTAACTCAAGAATTCGCCTCAGGAGTTTGTTGTATTGCAGTCACTTTAAATGTCTAATTTTAACTGAGCCTTACAAAGCTTTTTTGATAACCATGTTAAAAGCAGGGCTTCGGACCAAAGGTTTTTCCATCGCTCCGCTCCGTATTTTATTTCGCTCCAAGCTCCGCTCCCGCTCCCAATACAGAACTTTTATTGATTTATTTAATTACTTAGTACTTAGCTGACATTTTCTTTAATTTTCTTTTTATGCAGAACATAGATGTACAGCTATTGTATTTTGCTTTGTATGTAAATAAAATCGGAGATCTTAATCCAGTAAAAAAGAATCCGAAAAGTATATCCGGGAAAGGAAGAAAGTGGATGGAATGCTGATTCTTGTCCGTTTACCGATTTCATTATGAGATACTTTTTACGATCCGTTTTTCCTCTTAAGAGTGCGGCAGAATGGTTTTGAAACGGATACGTTTTTGGCTGTTTTCTGAAATTTTTATTATTTAATTTTTCGTTCAATACGCTTTCCTTGTGCATTTCACAGATGCTTTTTCATGGTTTGAAAAAAAATAAGGAAGCGCCTGCACGTTCAGCCACTGCCACCTACTTCCACATGCTTTCAAATGCTCAGCATGTACAAATAAAATACAATGCATGCTTTCAAATAATATTATCCTTCTCGAACGTTTTCTGGATGCGAAAATTAATGAAAATAGTAGTTGTTTTCCGGTCGTTTCGGGATACGGAGAATTGTGCGAGACCGCACTTACGGCAAGATTTACGTTTCCCTGCTGACTAGGAATTCATTTTATTTGCATCGCCGTTCAAGTTGACGTGACAATATCCCCGACTGCTCGCCATTGTGTAATGAACTGTATTGCCAAGTAAAAATAGAATAAAAATGTATTTAACACTTTGGTTTTCAGTTTAATTTTCTTTAAGGAGCTAAGGAGCAAATGGATTTGTTTAGCTCTTTGCTCCAGCTCCGCTCCATTCAAAATTCTTTGCTCCTTTCTCCTTTGCTCCGCTCCGCTCCGCTCCGAAGCCCTGGTTAAAAAGGATAAAGTGATCATTCCTTTCTTTTTGGTTGAAAGTTTCTTGAATACGCACATAAATATCGTTAAATCTACGAACTCTTTAAAAAACCATGCGAAAAATAGATAGAACCCTGCCCTTTAAAGCGTGTGACTTTGTGCTTTATTAATTTTCATAGAAAAGGCTACCTTTACTGGGAAATATTTTCAAACTAATTGGAAAGTCATGACTGCAAAATTAAACTATGGGGTAGTAAATCCGACGGATTCAGCGAGTTCAAAAATTCTATAGGCTATAACTGATTGTTACTTACATATTGTTGAACAGAATCTGAACTGAAATAAATCGTTTCTTCACCTAATAACATATAGGAAATAATATGCTCATTCATTTTTATACGGTCACCATTTTTTGGACACAAAATCGCTGCTGAATAAAACTGGGTAGTGTTGTTATCATTGACTTGCGTGACATTGAATAAGGAAGTAATAATACTGTAGTAATTACAAAAACATTTAATCGCTTCATTGGAGTATTCCGTGTGGGCTTCTAAATCGCCAATACCTAATTAGAGTAGCCAGTAAAAACATGATCCTCATTTTCCCGCATATTTTGGATCAACGTGTGAGTTTTAACCTGTAGCCATAAATGTGATCGTTTAACTGAATTTCAACGATGGCCATCTAGCCCAGTAAAATTAGATAAATTAGGTAGGAAAATTAAAAAAAAAATTGTAACAGCGATTTTTTGATGCAGTTTACTTCTATTTGACACGAAGATCATGGATCCACAATCTTGCCCCTAAATTTCATTTGGCAACATTCCGCCATCTTGCATTTAAGTTTTTTGCGATTTGCAAGCTTATTTTGCATTTTTGGTAAAAAATGGTTTAATACAAATATGTATAGAATTTAATTTTCCACACTCGGTATATAGAAGGGTTTTTAAAAACGGGATTTTTTATTGTAAAAAATTATAAAAAACTTAAAAAAGTTTACATTGTCACGGTTTCGCAATGTTCTGGCAACTTCTGTTGAAAATACATAGCGTATTGAAATTCCAAAGTTGTAGAGAATTTCATTCTTCACAACTTTTATACCTACATTTTTTTGTACGACGCTTAGATCACGGCCAGGAACGTGCCAAATATAGCGATTAGCCCAGTAAAATTAGATAACAGGAAAATTTAAAAAAATTGTAACAGCGATTTTTTGATGCAGTTTACTTCTATTTGACACGTAGATCATGGATCCGCATCGCCCCTAAATTTCATTTGGTAACATTCCGCCATCTTGGAAATGAGTTTTACGGCGCATCCCGTGCATCGCTATGTTTATTGCGTTCCGGCCGTGATCTAAGCGTCGTACGAAAAAATGTAGGTACAAAAGTTGTGGAGAATGAAATTCTCTACAACCGTGGAATTCCAATATGCTATGTATTTTCAACAGAAATTGTCCAAAAATGGCGAAAACCGTGACAATGAAAACAATTTTCGCATTTTTTGCTAATTTTTACAATGAAAAATTCTATTTTTAAAAAACTTTCTATAAAACAAATGTGGGAAATTAAATTCTCTACATATTTGTATTTAACAATTTTTACGAAAAATGCAAAATAAGCTTGCAAATCGCAAAACACCCAAAAAATCTTAAATCCAAGATGGCGGAATAGAGCATGGTTCCGTGCGCAGAAGTGGAAAGCTTTTGACTGCCATTCGCCTGGGGGTGACCAGAAGTGATTCTCGTGCGTACGGTTCAAATCGAAACTCACAACGTCCGCGTAAGAAGGCGTAAAACTTCGCGTGCGCTGGGTTTGGGTCCCGCCACGTTAAAACCCCGCCCAATGAAAACAAAAGTTATCCAAGAAATGCGATGGACGGGGCAAGGCAAAGTAAGCGTGGAGCCAGTGTTGCCAGTAACTTCGTTAATAAAATCCCGTCCAAATATAACATAAATCTCGTTTTGTACTAAAGTTATAACAGAAATCCCGCACTATATGTATCTATTATACATAAAATGCTTTTAGATGAAGAAACACAAGCATGTACATAAGGGCGGGCCATTTTTTTTTTAATATACGCGTATAGCATAGAAGGATTCTACATGTAATTCTAAGCAAATTTGCTTAAAAATTTAATGTGAAATTTTTCATTTTGCGTTCTCTGGTGAAATTTATAAGTAAAAGATAAGTCCAGAGAAGGATTTCTAATGCCAAAAAATCGCGTATAGCATGTTTTTAAACAAAATTGAAGCACTTTCTAACGGCACTACAGCAAAATACTAAGAAACCTATTTTTGCAATTTGGCATGGTTTCTTCGGCAAATTTGCTCAGGATTACTCGTAGAATCCTGCTGTGCTATACGCGCATAGTCGAAAAAACCTCCCATACAAATTGACCCACCGTAATGTATATATATGCAATATACATAGGATTTATATGGATCATTCCACGTCAAAACGCATGCAACTCGACTCAAAAATGGTGGAGAGCTATCGTTGCTTTTAAGATGTGAAAAGTTTTTTTTTTTTTTTTTTAGAATCGAAGGTTATGTGGCGCTTATAAAAAATAACGATTCGGTACTCAGTCACCGTTTTCCGACCAGTTTCCAGAAAATTTTCCTATGAATCATTTATGAAAATCCAGATAAGGAAAAAAAATCGTAACAAAAGGTCACTATATATGGTTTTGGGATCGCTGAACCGGAATCCGGGGTGAGTTTGGTCTCACGAGGTCAGTATCGCGATCATTTAAAGGTCACCTAGACGAACTATTAAAACCTCAGAGTGAATCCAATTTAACTGATTAAAATTTTCTGTGAAATATTAGCGAAGTGATTTTGGAAAAATCAGAACTTCCGAAATTGTCTATTGATTTTTATAAATGGTACCTAGTTTTACTAGGAATAGTAGTGACTAAAAGAGAATATTTTCTTTTAAAATTTTGCCAAAAAATGTTGTAGAAGTGGAAAAAATAATAAAAGTTGGTCTAAATTTTAGATTTATCCTAAAAATTTTCCACATATTTGCAATGCGCTCACAAAACTTATTATTTATTTAAATAATACAAATAACTGTCCTTCTTCACAAACTCTTATATAAACTTAAAATTGGTTAAATAATAACCGAGCTTAAACTTGTTTAGTGCCGGAAGTCGTAAGAAAATGGTTTTTAAGAATAAGTTGAGAATTTTAGGGTGTTAGAAAAATTTTAAACGCAGTTTCGTGAATTACTTGATCAGCCCTACGACCTGTACTAGGTGTTTAAATCGTTCATGATCAGTGTAACACCGCGTAATAGAATCACTCAAAATACTTTTCCACTCATCGTTTAAATCAAAACTGATCAACAACTGTGTATACCGCTATGCTTTCTAAAGACTTGTGCTTAGTTGATTATTTTACATTCATTTAAAAGAAGTTCAGAAACCATCTAAATTTATTTCATGTGAATGAAGGCCCGCTGATAAGATTAATATGAACGGTGTTAATTTACCACAAAGTATGGCAGCCTTTTCTTAATTATCAATTACTAAATTTCTGGGTATGGTATGCAAAAAATCCCGTTTTTGGACAGAAAATCCCATTCGCCCTTTTCAGTTATAAAATCCCGAAAAAAGGGCGAAATCCCGCAAACTGGCAACACTGCGTGGAGTCTTGCGACGTCTACTATAGTTGCCACGTAAAAGAGCGCAAATTCCGTGTTGGATTTGTGGTGGGAGAGAGATACCGTCGCCGAGTACTAGCGTTCACACCGGTGGGCGAACGTCTAGCCACAATTCGCTTCAAAGCGAGATTCTTCGGAGATTCTAATGCCAAGGTGGGCAAGGAAGGGATCTTTGGAGCCACTGTCGGAAAGTTCGGCCTCCACGTCGAGACGTCCGATAACGGACTGATGCTGATCGACTTCGCCTGGGCCCGAAACATGGTCATATGTAGTACTAGGTTCCAACATAAAAAGATCCACCAAGCTACATGGCTGTCTCCAGATCGAAAAAGGAGAAACCAGATTGACAATGTTATGATATACGGAAGGCAAGCTTCCAGTGTTTTAGATGTACGTACTCTCCGAGGGCCAAACATCGACTCTGACCACTACCTAGTTGCAGCCAAGATCAGTGTTGCCAAGTTGACGTTTTAAACGTCAGTTGGATGTTTTTTGTATCCTGTTGACGTTTGGACGTTTTTTGTGTAAAAATTTACGTTTTTTAAATTCCCAGTAATTTTTCTCTGTTACTAGATCTTGTAAATAGAACTGGTTTTGAATTACTCTCTTAATAAATTTTTACAAGCTTTGTGTTTTGCAGCAGCTGCTTCAAAAATATTTATTCTTTGGACCCAGATGACTTAAATATGATGCAAACCAAGTGTACGCCCATATTTTGGATTCTTGGACAAAGGCTGGTTGTGTAAACACTTGAGGTTACGAGACTAATTGTAATGTTTGCAATTGCACATTAAAAGCCAAATCAGAAAGAGCTGTTCTATTGCAACACGCTCGCTCGCAAAAGCATCAAAAAAGCTGTAGCAGCATAAAAAGTTAGAAAAAAGTAGGCGACTTTTTTAAGACTTCATTGAAAATGTAATGAACGCAAAAAAGGCTGAAATATTGCTATGCTCCTTCTTAGCAGAACTTAATTTAGCATTTTCGACAACCGACCCCCTAACCAAATGTCTAAAAGAAAAAAAAGTTATTAAAAATCAACGCGATTATGTAGCCCCTTTAAACTTGCACATTATTGCCCTGAAATTTAGTGGGCTATCAAACTGCATACTCAAAAAAATTCTAAAAAATCTGAGTAAAAAGTTGAAAATATTGCTGAAACTTTGCAGATTTTTTATAATTTTTGTGCAAAGGTTGAAATGTGTATTTATGTTTTGTTTGTTATAAAATGCACTTGACTTTTATGGAAATATAATAAACATTAAATAAACAAACGAAAAACAGCCAAAATCGATCAAAATGTTGATGACTTAATCAGTTGATCACAAATGTATGTATAAAATCATTTTTATATTAACGATCTCAAACCAGTTTACAATGAATTCTAAATGTGCTCTGTCGAAATGACATTTTAATATAATGAAAGTTTAATAAGAATAATTTTTTATACATTCATTTGAAAAAGACGTTTTTGGGTAGGAAATGACGTTTTTTCAGACCAAGAGGGACGTTTTCTCATTCAGAAGACCTGACAACACTAGCCAAGATACGCACCCGCCTCTGTGCAGGAAAAAATTTGCGCCCAACTATGCAAGGAAAGCTTAACGTCGAAAAGCTGCAATCACAACAGACGGCCAATTTATTCTTCGCAGTGGCACTGGAGCCACATTTCCCGCTCATTAAGTACCGCCGCCGAAGAAACAGTTGGATTTCAGCGAGCCCGAAAGAATAACTGGTACGATGTGCAGTGTCAAGAAGCTGCAGAGAAAAAAGATGCCGCCTACAGGGCCACGCTGCGATCGGTCGCAACGCGAGCCATGTGGGGCCGTTGTAGGGAACTGAAGAGGGATGCGAGACGTATTTTCCGCATTAAGAAAATTCCGAAAATTTTATCAGAGAGTTAGGCGACTTACTGAGGGTTTCAATACCAGGGCGAACTCCTGTAAGAACAACCATGGCGACCTAGAGACTGATGTCCAGAATGTGCTTAAATTATGGTGGGAACACTTTTCCACCCTGTTGAATGTCAGCAGCTCTGAAAGTAGTGGAGAAGACAAACCCGAGCCCCTAATCGATGACGATGTATTCGATGTCCCACCGCCTGACTATGACGAGGTACGAATAGCGATTACGCGGCTGAAAAACAACAAAGCTGCTGGAGCTGACGGCCTGCCAGCCGAGCTATTCAAGTAAGGTGGCGGAGAGCTGATGAGGTGCACGCATCTGCTCTTATGCAGAGTATGGTCAGATGAGCGCATGCCCGACGAATTTAAGTGAGCTCTGCCCAATTCACAAGAAAGGCGATCCCACCATCGCCAACTACCGCGGGATCAGCCTTCTAAGTATAGGTTACAAGGCCTTATCCAGTGTATTGTTTGAAAGACTGAAGCCCACCGTCAACGAACTGATTGGACCTTATCAGTGTGATTTTAGACCTGGAAAATCCACCATGGATCAGGAATTCACAACACGCTAAATCTTGGAAAAGACCCGCGAAAAATGGATCGACACGCAATCGCGTCGATTTCAAAGCCGCTTTCGATGTCTGAATTTGTTATCCCCGCGAAACTAATACAGCCATGTAAAATGATGGCAATACCATCAGCTCCGTCAGAATTGGGAAGGACCTCTCCGAGCCGTTTGATACCGAACGAGGTTTCAGACAACGTGACTCGCTTTCGTGTGATTTCTTCAATCTGACCGCTCAGAGACAATACTTTGGAAGAGCGTACAGTTGCTGGTGAATGCAGACGACATCGATATTGTCAGTAAAAACAACAGTCAGAGCATACGAGTCTTGGCACACGCGTCACTGTTGACAGTTACAAGTTTGAAAAAGTAGACAACTTCGTTTATTTGGTAACCAGAATTAACACCTATAATAGTGTCAGCCTTGAAATCCAACGGAGAATCACTTTTGCCATGCTACTTTGGACTGAGTAGGCAATTGAGAAGTAAAGTCTTCTCTCGTCATACATGATTCAATAATACAAGGTTGTGTAATTTGTGACAGCTAAAATTTGACACTCCTTTATCTAGATTTGTATTTTGGAAGTAGGAGAAAGGGGAAGAATGTGATCGCATTTTGGGAAAACGGTAGTAGAATGGTACTACAAAAAGTACCCAATGTATACAATTAGAAGAAAAATGCGAATTTGCAATATATTTGGTGTTTTAATGGAAATACTAAACAATACATAAAAATATGCATTTTTGATTTAAGTAATTCGTCATTTCCGGGAACAAATCTACCGAATACCGAATACCGAATACCGACCGTTCAGTTATGCAAAAACGAAAAATGCAGATCAATAGAACTTTTTATGCTCATTTCAACCATGCCAAAATGATTTGGCGCAAGTAAAAAATGAAGAGGTTCTAGAAGGTTAAAGTTCAGTTTGTAGATATTTTAAATATTAATATCTTATGAACTTTATAACCGATTAAAAAGGTAATGACGTCACCATAAAGGTAATTAATTTGTTCTTCAGCTGATGTA
>NW_023459434.1:18740-34321 GCF_013731165.1 Rhagoletis pomonella | reverse complement strand
TTCAAGAAAACCGCAACAACGGAAATTTTTAGCCACTTGAAACTTGCACATTATTGCAATAAAATTGAAAGGGCTTTAAATCCATCTACTCAAAAAATTCTGAGAAAATAATTTTTAACTTTGGATGAACATTTTTAGATTTTTTTAAGTTTTCTACAAAGTTTTAAATTTTGGTTTATATGGATTTTTTCAGAGCATGAACTTTATTTTAATGAAAATTCTTAAAAATAAATAAATAAACATAAGTGGAAAACAATATCACTTTAAAATGAGCTGCTCTTGATATGACTGCATGTACTGTGAAGTGCTCTTTCCACTTCAATTAAAATTGATATTGGTAGCGTACCTTTACGCTTGTAACTGTGGAGCCCTGGTGCTCCGCCGGCAAACGCCCCATTCCAAGGAGCCCTAGCGCTCCCACGGCGGGCAGTGCTGCTGCTTGCTTCGCGCGGAGCCCTGGTGCTCCGCCGGCGCTGATGCCGGCCAACGCCTGCTTGGGGGGTGCTGGCTACGTACAAATATGTGCTGGTGCTCCTGCTGGCTATTCGACTTACCAGTCAGTTGGGCGCTAGTTGGCTGCGACAATTAAAGTTAAAATAAAACTTTACTTTTCGGTCTCAAATTACGCGGGCGAATGCCACCAATATATTTTTCACTTTTTGACTTAAGCCTAGCAGCTGTCATACATATGACAGGGTCGCATTCTAATATCCTAAATTCTTAGTTCTTAATTGTACTAGATTAGCCTAGGGCGTATTCATATAAGGTAGTTTGTAGTTTGGCAAAGTGATCAGTTTTGCCATATTCTTCTTGCCCAAAATTTATAATCAGACTTAAATTGTTTTGAAGGAACGAATTCGGAAATGCTTGGAGAATATTCCTCCCCTTACATTCGTTCGTTCGTAACAATTTAAGTTATGTTAAATATTTAATCAAAAGCTATTATATTCACTTAGTTATAATTACTAATTTTATTTACTACTAATTATTAAATTAGCAAACTATTGTATAGTAGAATAAAATTAAGTAGTAATATATGTAGGTAGCTTATGCAGTATAGTAAATAACTTGAGCTTATGAATATATTGGAATTAAATGTACATAACTACATATTAATTGATTATGGCAAAATGGAAATTAAATTTTTTTTCGTTTTAATATTTGGACTCTGATTTTCTGAATTTTAGTTTTAACAATGGATAAAAATGCTTTTTGATTTAATATTTCCATTTTATATTTTTGTGAAAATTGTTTTTTTTATAATTTTGTAGAAAAAATATATTATACTTGCTTATTAAAATTGGTTTTGATTTTTCTTATAGCTACATAGATTTCATATTAAAAATTTATACAATCCAAATTTTTGTTTTTGTACAGTTTCATTTGTGTTTATAAGGTAATACAAGTGAAATAAAAAGTATTTATACATACGTATATACATATTCAAGAAAATATTGAATTTTATTTTGTTTTATGAATTCTATTTTTGTGTACCGTTTTTTCTTTGTTTTTCGCTTCATCAAAAATTGTGACGTTTACACCGTCAATTTTTGTTATAACGTATGGCCCTTGGTATATGTTTTCATGCTTATTGCGTGGTTCTTTTTGAACAAGAACCCTGTCGTTAACGTTAATAGATAACGGACGCTCCGTTTTATCATATATTAGTTTATTTCGAATTTTGTGTTTGTTAATTAATTCTTTAACGATTTTGTGCGACTTTTGAATGCGATATTTAACTTCTTTCGCGTAATTTTCTACATTATAAATCGGGTCAATTTGTTTTTTTTTTTTAAATCTTGTTGCACTGTGGCCTTTTTCCCAAATATTAATTCAAATGGGGAAAATTTATTATCGAAAACTGTGTTAGTTGTTGTGTTGTGTAAAAATGTTAAATATTTTAAATAAACATCCCAATCGGAAAATGTTTCATTTAAATATGCTCGTAAATATTCATTAAAAACTCTGTGGTTACGTTCGATAGTACCCACAGTTTCATGATGGTGTGCGGCTGAAAAATCATGTTTAACCTTTAAAAGTTTGGTTAATTCAGTGAAAATTTCTTTTTTAAATTCGGTGCCTAAGTCTGATTTAATGGAATTCATTACACCGTAAGTTAAGACAAAACTTTCGAAAATGCCAGATGCAATCGTTTTAGCGCTTTTATCTGGTACAGCTACTGTTACTAAATAATTTGTTAAATCGCATATAATGGTAATTACGAACCTATTACCACTACTCGACTCTGGTAGGGGTCCTAATGTGTCGATTACAATAATATCAAATGGTTTGCAAGGTGTTGGCGTTAAAACAAGATTTTCCTTGTTTTTAGGTTTAACCTTGCTTAATAAACATTTTGAACAATTTTTAACAAACTTGGATACATCACGGGTCATATTTGTCCAGTGATATTTTGTACGTAATTTGCATAAAGTTTTTTTAATTCCGCAGTGTCCGCCTGTTATGGGGTCATTATGATAAATGGTCATTAATTTTAACTTTTTATCGTCGTCAGTTACTTTTTCTACCGGTTCTATTAAGATGATTTCTAAAAATTTTTAAAAATTGTTTCCGCTGTTTTTTAAAGTTGAAGTACAGAAATTATTGAAAAATATATCATCTTTTGGCCATTCTACTTGCTTAATATTGCGATTGCCGGCTTCAGCATCAAGCCTCAAAAGTAACTCGTCTAAACAAGTTGTTTCGTTAACATTCGCAAAATTAAGTAATACTTGTTTTTGTGTTATAAATGTGCACATATTTGAATATTTGAAATTTTGTTATCTTTATCGTAGCGAAAATGCGTTACTATTCGCGGTATATTTTTAGAAAAATTATATGAAAATTTATTGTAAACTTGTACTGTAGGGCTGTCCGTGTGATTGTTTTCGTTTTGTAATTCTATTGTTTTTGTCGTTGAACGCGTTTTCATAGCTAAAACATGTTTTGTAGAGTCTTTTAGTTCGTTAATGGTAATGCGTGAAAGTGCGTCTGCTCCCACGTTTGATTTACCTTATATGTATTCAATTGTAAAGTCGTATTCTGACAGTTCTAGGCGTATTCTAGCAAGTTTTGAAGACGGGTCCTTCATATTAAAAAGATACACTAAGGGTCGATGGTCAGACTTCACCATAAAGTGAGTGCCGTAAACATAGGGTCGAAACTGCCTAAGCGCGAAATATATAGCTAAAAGTTCAAGTTCTATGATTGGTTTATTTTGTTCTGCTTTGTTAAAATATTTAGAAGCGAAGCATACCGGTAAGTCGTTGATATTATGGTTTTGGCTTAATATAGCACCGCACCCGTTTTTCGAAGCATCTACTGTTATTAAAAATTCCTAAGTGAAATCAGGATATTGCAAAAGTTTAGGAGACATTAAGGCTGATTTTAAGTGCTGAAATGCAGTTTCACAAGCGTTGTCCCATAAGAATTCGACATTTTTTCTACTCAGTCTATTCAAGGGTGCTGCCAGCGATGCAAAACTAGGTATGAACCTTCTATAGTAATTTGCAAACGCAACGAAACGACGAACGCAGTAAAGTATCGACTTTGTCTATTTGTGAGTACGGAAAACGATAGTTTTTGATATAAACGGGAGTTTTGTCATTCAGTCGAAGTTTCTGTTCGTAAAATTTGATGAGTGTCATACGGTCTGTTTTTAAGGCAAATACATCGGCGTATTGTAGGTATAATTCGAGCAATTTGTTTTTAGCATATTTTGGCATTTGTTTTTGTAAAATTGACTTTAGTTCCTCTAAACGTTTTGTGTCTTGGGAAGTTTCGTTTATTTTGTAGACATTATAGTTACTTATATCCTCAGCTTTGATGTTATAGTTACGAACGTATTTTACCTCACCCGTAGTATTTATTACTACTAAAATTGGACTTGTTGTGTCAACGACACATTTTGATGTAAAAACACCAGAACAAAGCTCGTGAGATTCTACGAAAACAGGGGTTTTGGAATTAGGCAATTTAAATAAACGAAAAACTTCACATCTTGGAGGAATTACTAAAGTGTCGGTATTTGAACCGTGCAAAATTGCTATTTTAGTGCTTTCTGTCCCAATGCCGAAAGTTATACTGTCATTTGCGTAGTTAATAATTCATCTGTTCGTCTTTAAAAAGTCCTTGCCTAGTATGCCGTCAGAAGGTATATTGAAACTGTCATCTACAACGTGAAGAGTATGCGGAATAAAAAGATTTGATACAACCAAGTTCGTACATACGGTTCCCAATGTTGCAACCGTTTCTGTTGTTACACCAATGATATTAATTGTTTTACTGCTGTTAATTGCGGAATTTCTTGCTAAACTGGAAATTTTGATTAATGAGATGTCTGCTTGTGAATCTACGAGAAACGAGCATAATTTGTAAGAATCGGTACAATTTAGTTCAATAAAGTCAAAATAGTTAAGGTTTAAGTAGTAAATTGATTTTTCAGGGGTAACTACGTTTAATTGCTTAGCTCCTGCTCCCCAGTGTTCGCTCCTGAGGGGCATCGGCGTTTAAAAATCGAACATTAGAAGTGTTTCTAGAATTTGAATGAGAAGAGCTGTTTCTGTTGCTTGCCGAACGATTGCTTGTGCTATTTCTGTAATTATTTTGTCTATTGTTAAAATTGTTACTTCTGTTGTAGTTATTTTGATTATGGTGCCTTGTGTTATTGCCATTATTGTGCCTATTATTTAGTATTGCCGCTATTAAATCTGAAACTATTGTTGTGATAGCCATAGTTGTTGTGCCCTCTAAAACCTCCTCGAAAACTATTTGGTCTATTTGCCCGTGACCTAAAAGATAACACCTGCCGCACTTAGACTTCATTATTGTGTTCTACAATCATTTTTGCGACTACATCTTTTGAATCTGTAAAAGTGGTTGATGCTAAGATAGATTTTACTAGTTCTGAACGACTGTTCAGCCTGCAAACATTTACTGTCTGCTCTACCGCTAACCCATGGGCTTTCGCTTGAGTCATACCCTCAATAATTAAAGATCGCTCTAATGCATCAGATAATTCCTCTACTCGCTTTGCAAAATCGGAATAGTTGTTATTAGTAATATGTAATGACACGATTTTGCCAGAGACAACTTTGTAATTATCTGGTTTGATTCTGCTACGTAGCGCAACTTTTATTTAATCAACCGAAATTATTTGACTGGGTAAAACCTCACGCGCTTTGCCTTCGAGTTTTGACTTTAAAAATGCTATAAATGTTGTAGTTATGGTTTCATCCGATAATTCTTCTACAGTAAAACCCGCTTAAGTACCTCACGAAAAATGTCAGCTTTTTGAGGTACTTAGGCGGTTTGTGTACTTAAAAGAACCCGCTTAAGTACCTCGATGCGGATACTTAAGCGAACATAATTACTGATGTAGTTACATCTTCTTGTTAACTTACATAAATACAGTAAAACCCGCTTAAGTATCTCACGAAAAATGTCAGCTTTTTGGAGTACTTAGGCGGGTTGGGTACTTAAAAGAACCCGCTTAAGTACCTCGATGCGGGTAATTAAGCGAACATAATTACTGATGTATGTAGTTACATCTTCTTGTTAACTTACATACATACTTGAATTACAACATTTAATGAAGTATGCATAGTTTAAAACCAAAATCGTTGCATTATATAAACACATAAACAAGTAAAGAAAATCTTTATTAAAAAAATATTTAGTGCAATGGTATGTCATTTTTACAAGAATTAAATTGTTTAAAGAGTCAAATTTGGACATACCATTTTGTACCAAATTCAAAATGATATTGTTTGCCACTTATGCTTATTTATTACTTTTTCTGGTTTTTCAATCAATTAAAATGCAGTTTATTCCCTAACAAATACCATATAAACCTTAGCTTAAGATTTTGTAGAATACTTAAAAAAAAATTCATCATATTTGCAAACTTTTACTCAGAAGTGTTTTTTGAGTATACACTATAAAACCATTCAACTTAAGTGTAATAATGTGCATGTTTCAAGAGGCTAAAAGTTACCGTTGATTTTTTAGAATTTTTTTTACCGAAGGTGTGTAGCGCTGCTACTGAATTTGAAAATAGGTAAATATTTTAAGGAATTTTAAAAGAGCTCTTAAAAGAGGAAAATTATAAGTAAAATTGCAAATGGGGCACGAAAAGTTGAGGTACTTAGGCGGGTTGGGTAAATAAGCGGGGAGGTACTTAAGAGAGGGATTTTCTTGTGATTATATTAAAAAATTCACGATGTACAAAAATGTTGGTTACTTAAGCGGGTTTCACTGTATTAAGTTTATTTTGTCAATGAATGAGTCGAGCGATAGTGGGTCACCACTATAGTTTTCTCGGATTATGGATGCACACAGGCTAATAAATGATTTCTTTTGCTCAGGTGTTGCCATTTTTATGTCGTTTGTATATTCAGTAAAATTTATATTCGATGAACTAATCGTTACGCAAGGCGTTTCTTCAATTTGTAAAAAATCTTTAAATGAAGGCAAAGAACAACTTTTTTAACGGTGGAAACTTCTGGTGTGCCAGCTGAACAAGCGTCAGCAAAGTCGTCGTCGGTCTCTACTTCTGAATTTAAAATATTTTCTTGTATTAGAACTGAAAAATCTTCGGGTACTAAACTTCTTAGGCGGCAGTATCGCAAAAATGGAGAGTGAAATTTTTAAAACTGAAAACGTTACATGAGTGAGAAGGAAGATATAGGTAGTATACGGAAGGGGAAAAAAGAAATAAAGCGACGCATTTGTATATATGTATGTTTGAATGCACGTATGTATGTACACATATGTATGTATGAACGAACTCATTGCGCATTTCAGCTCTGCCGCTACCAAGCAATATATGTATAAATGATGCAAGCGTGTTTCGCGTAACTACATCCATTCGTACATATGTACATATGTTTGTATGGATATATTTATGATGAAGCAAACGGGCTTCATTGATGTACTGATGGGCATATGTATGTACTTATGGACAGCAATGTTTTCATGTATGTACATATGTTTGAATGGTTGTATATATATTTGTATGTATGTACACATGTTTGTGTGCATGTATATATGCACATATGTAGTACAAACGAAAACAAATCTAATAAGCTGCTCGTTGATATAAATGCGAACTGTACTGATTGTCTAAAATTAAGTGTTCGTTGTACATTTGTTCTTGTTTGTCATTGTGCGTGTAATTTTCTAGAGTAGTTTTGTGCTCTCGCTATCTCCTTGTATTAACTCGTCTTCGCTGGTATACTCTGATGAACATATGTGAGGATGATAGCAAGGCCAACTTATATAAGGTAGTGTTACAGGAGCAGTTGAAATTTTCGCCCGATGTTTCTTAAAGAAAGCCATAAACGTAGCGACCGTTGGTTCAACTTGGTGTTGTTTTGCTCTAGATTGTACCGTTTGTGGGCCTGTTGAACGAATTTATGTCTTGGTTGTATGAAAGATCAAAAAATTTTCATTTTCTGGCAAGTTGTACAACTTATCGCTACTTTAATGGCCATGTTGTACAAACTCATTTAATTTGCGTTTATTTCGTACACTAAATAACCGAAAATGGATAACTCAGCCGAAATAGGTACGTGCTTTCGTTGAATTTTATAAATGTAAGCCGAAACTATGAAATTGTAAAAATTAGATTTTACAATGAGACTGCTCGCAAAATTGCAATGTTTGTGGGCAAACGTCCAACTTGATTGCGGATTGATTTGAACCAACGTTTTCGGCTTGCATTATGTCAAAAGGATGTGTTTGTTGTAATTCATTCTGTCATTTACTACCATTATGCGTAGGCCAATTTATGAAATCATTTCATGCGTTTAAGTAGAAACTGAATGAATGAACACCATTTCATGATTTCAATTAACGCGAAATGGAGTTTATGCACTTAGTTTGAATTCAGATTGATGAAATGATTTCGTGAATTGGACTGCGCATACATGTGATACTTATGCTTTTAATTTATAGGGTAATTTTATGTTTTTATACTCTTGCTACCACATGAATATATCGTCACTACACACGAATAAAGGCGCGCTGGTGTTTTGACGGCGAAAAAGACGCGTAAAAAAAATTTTACGAAAATAGACGCATAAGGAAAACTTCAGCGAAGAAAGACGCGAAACCTATTTGAAGGCGAAGAAAGACGCGTAAACATAGATTTGTACCTGGCCAAGTACTGTCACTTCAGCATCATTCCCTTTTTCTCCTCTTTGGGGAATATACGTACTGTTACACCTGCAAACATAATCGACCGCGAAAATGAGTTTACGGGTCTTTCTTCGCCGTCAAATTTTTTAACGCGTCTTTCTTCGCCGTTAACTATGTTAGGAGTCATTGTTCATTGAAGTTTTTTTCATGCGGCTTTTTTCGCGGTCAACTTTTAAGCTCGCGCCTTTATTCGTGTCTAGTGACGATATGAATTCGTGATAAGAATATATGAATTCGTTTTGGAAGATAGAAAGCGAGTAAGAATAAATGCCGAACAAAGGAATTTGTCTTCTTTCAACTTAAATAAATGCATTTTGCAAACAAAAGTGCGTACGTTACTTAGTGCCTTGGTAATGGCGAATTCGTAAGGATCTATTGATTGCATTATAAACATTTTCATTTATTTGTTAAACATATAATTACTTCCATTACAACCCGGTCCTATGGATGATAGAAGCGCGAATTCAAGGTGGTGTTACCGGAAAATGAATAAATAAATTATATGTATATCAGAAAATTAATAAGATGAAATGAAGTTATTGTTTGATTTCTAACCAAACCTATGTATGTAACTCAATCGCCTAATGGTTTGCCGAACCGTAAACATATGTTTACACATCCACTGTAGGTACCCGGTACTCACACCTTTTTTAAGAAGTTTCACTTCTATCATGTGTCCGGTGTTACACACGCATTTTTTTTAAAAACACTGAAATGTTTCTCACTGCACCTTGGTAAACTTTTAATTATAATAGCTGACTTGTTTCCTTGTTGTTCAGAATTTTTTACTTGAATTAAATTATCTTTGTAAGTTGCGATTAAATATTTTTTATATTCGTCAACTTTTTCCCGATTTGTTGAAAGTGGACGGCTTTGAAGAACACGCTTGGTAACTTTTGAAAATTTTGCTTGTAAATCTTTGAATACAAGTTCAACATCTGACATCTGGCACGCACGCAAAGAAAGAGGTCTATTAAAATTTATAGAGCTGTTATATTATTGAGAAGAAATTATTTGAGTAAAATTGTAAAATTTGAAATTTCGTTGGCGCGGCATAGAAAACAGAGGAAAACGCTTATTAATAATTATAACCGTTGAAATGTTTTACTATATTTCAAACGGAGCTTTAAAATTTGTAGTATATAAGTATGGCAATAGCACAGGCGAAAATATTCGAATATTTGCGAAGCAGAAAAATTAATGAAAATTCGAAAATCTGACTCCTGCCTAATGCTGCAAAAAAAAATCTAAGAAAAATTGTTGTAAAAACTTTAAATTGTCGAAAAGTTACGTTTAAAAAAAAGGATTTGTATTTGCACATGACTGTACCACTGAAGCTGGAATCCCATAAGAAAAAACAGTAACATATACATATGTAAATGTGTGTATTGTTGAAAATTTTGAATATAATACAAATGAAAACTGAATGTATGTAATATATATTATTTATATAAATTTGAAAATTTTGAATGTAAATAAATTTTAAATTTTTGAATATAATACGGATGTAAAATGAATGTATGTATTATAAATGTATGTACATTGGTTTATATGTATACAAATGAAAAGTTTTAAAATTGAAATGAAAAAAATTGGTCGAAATTTGCACACCATACATACTGAAAACCGCTATGCTGTGCTTTCCTGTTCGCTCTTGCTGTTGACTTCGCTGTCGTTAAAGTTGTTGTTGTTCCTGTATCGCGCCACGGCTTAGCGATACCTGTCGTTGGCGTTGTTCTGCATACCGCTACTCGTTATTACCATTCAGTGCCTAAATGGAGTGGTTTTACGTACAGTATATGTACATATACTGGCTATTACGGTGCAGTGGCGGCTTGGCGTTACTTTGGTTGGCGGTACAGTACCTTCAAGAGATTTTCGCTGGATTACTGTTGTTTTTAGTTTTTCGTTTAGTTTGCAATTTTCCCGTTTTCAGAAATTATAGTTTTTTTCTTCACGTTCCACTGTATTTAGCCGTCAACCACAACTGCTGTTTTTTGGAAAAGTTTTTGTTACCAGCTACCGCATTTGCTTATTTATGACCTTTTTCTTTTTTCGTTTAGGAAAGTTTTAGTTAGTTTGTAATTGTTGTTTTAAATTTGGTACTACCGATTTTTTTCAAATTTTTTGTTAATCGTAAAACCGTGGTTCTCTTCAAATATTAATATCCAATTGTTTTTTTAACCATTATTTATGATTAAAGATTTTTTATTGGTCCCCCATTGCATTTTCTAGGACCTATAAAATATAGTTACCATAAAAAAATTGTTAAAGGAACAATTGGGTATTATTACCGGGAATCTCCTGAATATAAGAAAACTTTTCCGATCTAAAAATATTGATTTTCAAGAATTCTACACTATTTCTACGAAAAGTTGTTTTTTCCCCATATAAAATACATTGAAAACTTTGAGCGCTTTGAGCACACCCTAATTTGTTCTTTTTTTCAAAATAAAAAAATAGGGGTATATTTTTTTTGGTATAGAACAATCCTAGTGGCTGGCGGCTTTAAAAATGCGACCTTATTTTTTTTACATATGTACATTTTTGGACCACTTTAATATGCATGCACATACATATATGTATGTATGCGTATTTAAGTTATAGTCCTTTTTTTTTGTAAAAACTTTTTTTTTTATTTGTTTTAAATTTTTTTTTGAATTCTTTTTTAATAAATTTTAAGTTCATTTTTTGATTTTATTGTTGTTTCACATTTTATTTTTTTTAGCAAATTTTGTTGGCTTTGCCCACCTTTTGAATGTAAAGATAATTTCTCCTTCGCCTGAGGCTCGCCATTTTCACCGCATGGGTCACGATCGCCATGTGAAATGGTCTTTCCACTTCAACTAAAATTAAAATTGGTAGCGTACCTTTACGCTTGTAACTGTGCAGCCCTGGTGCTCCGCCGGCGTTGCTGCCGGCCAACGCCCCATTCCAAGGAGCCCTAGCGCTCCCACGGCGTTCAGTGCTGCTGCTTGCTTCGCGCGGAGCCCTGGTGCTCCGCCGGCGCTGATGCCGGCCAACGCCTGCTTGGGGGTGCTAGCTACGCACAAATATGTGCTGGTGCTCCTGCTGGCTATTCGACTTAACAGTCGGTTGGGCGCTAGTTGGCTGCGACAATTAAAGTTAAAATAAAACTTTACTTTTCGGTCTCAAAGTACGCGGGCGAATGCTGCCAATATATTTTTCACTTTTTGACTTAAGCCTAACAGCTGTCATACATATGACAGGGTCGCATTCTAATATCGTAAATTCTTAGTTCTTAATAGTACTAGATTAGCCTAGGGCGTATTCATATAAGGTAGTTTGTAGTAATTCAGTACGGTTGCAAATTGTATGCTTTTATCGCATTACAGTACATTATGGTGGTCCAAACACAGTAAAGTCGGAATTGTAATGCTCTCACCCCTTAGGATTTTTCTATATAGAAAAAAAGCATAACCCTATTTTTTTAATTTACAACCAAAAAATATTTAAGGTCGCTCAAAGCGCTCAAAGTTTACCATGTATTTGTATATGGGAAAAAAACAACTTTTCGTGGATGGGTACAGAATTCTTGGAAATCAATATTTTTCGATCGGAAAACTCTGAGTCTCTTCAGGAGACTTACAATAATAATACCCAATTATTTATTTAACCATTTTTTAATACCAACGATTTTTTATTTGTCCCCTCATTGCATTTTTCGGGATTTTTGTGGGTTTTTTGGCGGACCTATAAATAAGGAAAAAATGGTTAAATAAACAATTGGGAATTATTATTGGGAATCTTCAGCGGATGAAAAGAGTTTTCCGATAGAAAAATATTAGTTTTTTTGAATTATATACCATTTCTACGAAAAGTTTTTTTTCCCCATATAAAATACATGGAAAACTCTAAATATTTTTTGATTTCGAAATAAAAAATAGGGGTATATTTCTTTTCTATTTTAGCATAAAAATTCCGACTTTACTTTTTCACATGCAGTTTGTGAACCACCCTAATGTACATATATGTTTCTCCTATTTATAAATAGATTCCCTGAGGAAGACGCGGATATGCGCCAAAACAAGTAGGAGGAAAATAAACGTTATTCTCTTTGTAATAAAAGACCGAAAAGCTCCGTACACAACATAAATTTTCAGCTTAGTCGAGGAGAAATAATTATAACATACATGTGTGTTTGGTTTTTTTACGGCTCCTAGTACCACTTTATATGAATTCGCTATTCTTCTACGCGAGAATCTGAAATGTGCTACTCTTCTACGCAAAAATCTGAAATGTGCTACTATTCTACGCAAAAATCTGAAATGTGCTAGTCTTCCACGCGAATAGTGAAATGTGCTAGTCTTCGGCGCGAGAATCTGAAATGTGCTACTTTCCGACGCGAATAATGAAATGTGCTAGTCTTCGACCATGATTCAATAATACAATAATAATGATTCAATAATACAATAATAATGTATTATTGAATCATGGTCCTCGACGCGAATAGTGAATCGTGCAGGTCTTCCACGGTATTTTGACATGTGTGAGGAATTTCGGGAGCGCTTGAGTATTTTTTATTTTGAGGACTTTTTGAGGAATTTTCTCTCGATATATTTGCAGATAACAAATGCAACTATGTTTCACACAAGAGAGTTGTTAAATCGCTCTGCAAATTTTTGAAGTTTTATAAAGAGCGAAATACACCACACAAGCGCCTTGTCAAACATTCTTCAAACCTACTTTTCCCATTTCGCCATACACCATGCAAACATGACTCGTTCAAGCAAAGAATTTTAGTTTTCTTCCGGTTCACAATGTAAAAGGGTTTGGTTTTCTTAGATTTTTCTCATTCGGAAAAATCCCGTTGCGAATTAGGCGATTTCATCATACACAACGTAAGCGGTTTGATCAAACGTCAACATGGTGGCCAGAAAATCAAAGAATTTTGATTTTTGTTCCCATTTCCCCCAACTGGCTTGTCAAACCTTCAAAAACCCCCATACACAACATAAATAGCTTTTAGCAAAGGGATATTTCGCTTGGTTTGTCAAGCCGCGTGTGTGGTGTTTTTCGCTCTTAAGCACATCTGCATTTGTTACTAAATATTCAAAATGTTATCGAGATTTTTTTTTCATTCCATCGTTATTTTTTTAACTTATTTTGAACTTGCAGAATCTCGATAACGAATGGAGAGAACACGCATTGTCTGATCATAAGGATATTCATATTGATTCTTCATTACATCCCGAAAATTATAGGAAAAACGTTTTTGAATTAAAGATTCTTCAGGTTCATATAAGTTCCCAATTAAAAAAATTATATCTGCATTACTAATATATCCCTTTTCTAATGCTTCAGTAGAACGTATATTTAGTAGTTTAAAAATGTGTAGGACTGATTAAGGACCAGATTGAGCACTGATATAGTTGCAGAAATATTAGATACAAACCAAGGCATAAAAAATAACGGTAATACTCTGTTTGAACCACAAGAACAAATGTACCAATTGAATGAATTGGTTTTTATACCCGAGCGCACTTGTGCACAATGGTATATTAATTTTGTTCACATAACGGTTGTTCGTAACAGCCAAAACGAATCGAGATAGATATAGACAAATGTATACATAAATGCTCAGAATGAATAGAGAAATCGATTAAGCCATGTCTGTCTGTCTGTCTGTCCGTCTGTCCATCTGTCCGTCCGTCCGTGTACACGATAACTCGAGCAAAAATTGAGATATCTCAACGAAATTTGGTATGTAGGTTTCCGTTAATCCAAGATAGGTTGGTATTGAAAATGACTGTAACCACGCCCACTTCCCATATAACGGTAATTTCCAGAAATACGAAAACTGCGATATTTTAGTAACTACTGAAGTTAATTCACTCAAAATTGATATTTACAATAATTTTCAGACGAAAAATAAGAATATTATAAATTTTTGGAAAATGGGCATAGCCACGCCCACTTATGTGTGCATGTGTATAGCTTGGTAACCGCTGCACCAATTTCTTCCAAACTTGGCATAGTTGTTGTCCTTCACACGGCATACCAAATGGCTGAAAATTTTTAAAATCGGACAATAACCACGCCCACATCCCATATAACGCTAATTTAGAGAAATACAAAATCTTCGATAAATCAGTAAATATTAAAGCTAATTTATTCAAAATTGATGCTTGCAACAATTCTTAACCAAGAAATACGTTTGTGATAAAATTTTGGAAAATGGGCGTGGCACCGCCCACTTATGATCAAATAAATGTATCTCGGTAACCGTTCTACCAATTTGTACCAAACTCGGTATGGTTATTGTGCTGGCCACATAAAAGCAAAACGTTGAAAATTATTGAAATCGGACTAAAATTGAAGCCGCTTTTCATATAACGGTAAATTTCAGAACTGCTTAAAACTTCGAAATTTCGAAATTTAAGGACTCTAATTTACTCAAAATTGATACGCCCCGGCTTACTTGTAGCGGTAGCTTTCGGAAAGGTGAAAGTCATGTATTAAATACTTGCGCCGGGTATTTAATGTTCGGCTCCGCCCGAAATTAGACTTCCTTACTTGTTTTCATTTGTTTTTGAGGAATTTGGTAACTTTTTTGTGGCAACACTGATGTAGGTACACGAAGCACGCTTGCTTCATTCACATATCGTCGCCTGTGTAAAAGATTGTCGTAAGCGCCATTCTGACGATTTTTAGTTCTAGATGCAGTTATATATTTTGAAATAAGGTCATTCGATTGGTGTTATCGGTTTTTAGATATCTCCTTTAGTTTCCGAGATATTGACTACAATTTTTTCGGTAATTTAGTAAAAATTTAGCTAGTGATGCAGTCATATTAAGCTAATCAATATCTTAAAAATAGTGTTCTCCATTTTTCTATATCTCCTTTAGTTTCCAGGATATTGAGTAAAAAGTGTCGTTAATTTAGTAGAAATTTTTATCACATTTTGTCGTATTTCCTACAAACTGGCTGCCAAATTGTGGACAAATGGCGCTTACGACAAAATTTTACTAAATAAAATCCTTCATAAACTCAAAACTAATTAACAATAAACATTAAAATTTAAATCATTTAAGTGTTTTGTGAACTAGTAACATTTGCAGAGACTTTGTAGAAAAGCTATCTTCGCGTTTTTGAGAAATTGTATTCCAAACTTCAATCGCGATTTCCCACAACCTACCGAAATTAACATACGACAATCTTTTACCCAGGCGACGATATTGCTTGGTAGCGGCAGAGCTGAAATACGAAACGAGTTCGTACCAGGGATGAAAAATGGAAATTTCAGATTGTACCTATGTAATACCATAAAATAAATGCACCTAAAGGAATCTGTCTCCTCTGACCGAAAAAGTTACATCGTTCGTTTGTAGTTTTTTATACCCGAGCCCACTTGTGCACA
>NW_023459434.1:0-8740 GCF_013731165.1 Rhagoletis pomonella | reverse complement strand
TGCAACTCTGCAAAAATGTTGCTATTGGTACCACTGCAATTGAAATGTCACTTAAGAAAACGTGAGGCAAAATCTAAACTCAACAGATCGCAAATTTTTTACAAGTACTGCTAAAATCTGGGTAATGGAATACATACAAAACGCATTCAACAGATTTTCATCTGACAGTTTGAAATTTATGCGAAGTTGTGCGAAGTATGCATAATCAGACCTTGACATTCGTTTAATAGCTTATTTTTGTTAAGGTATTCAGTAATTTGAACAACAACTAACTTTTCCCAGAGAGAAAGAGCCGATGGCTTTTTAGCAGTTGGGATAACTTTCGCTACCTTCCAAGCATCGGGGAAAGTTGAAGTTGTTATTGACAACTTAATAATGTGAGTCCAAGTGGGAACTTGTTTAGTGCTATAATTTTCAAAAACCTAAGGCTTATACCATCCTCTCCAACAGCGTTTGATTTTATGGAGTACAGAATTCTTATGACATCATCCTCAGTTACTGCGTTACACTGCAAAGCATTGTCAGGTGTAAACGTATTTCCTTGTAAAGAATTGTTGCAAGCATCAATTTTGAGTAAATTAGCTTTAATATCACTGGTCTACAAGGGTTTTGCGAAGAAGACGGGACCTGGTGTTTCCGAACGGATTTTTCATGCTGAACACGAATCTGGGGTCCAAAACTTCCCATCACGTCACGTTTTCGAGAAAAAAGGGGTTGAAACCCCTAAAAACAGCGTTTTTGGCCATTTTTGAAAAATTGTAGAGCTGAACCCTGACGTGCTACAAACTTTGTATATGTCAGAAATTAAAGGCTAAATCGTGCCCTTTCGAATGAGCCCTATGCCGAATTAATCGCATGCACCCTTAGATCAGGGGGTGTATTTGTGTCTAGGAGTCCAATTTTTATATCCACCATATTCGACCCGTCATCTTAAATTTTTAAAATCTAACTGCAGATTCGTAATCAGCGACTTTTAATATAGTTAAAACCTTGGCATTATTAATTTTCTATGATCGTTTAAGATTAAATTCTTTCTGTGATCAATTTTTCCTGCACCCCTAAACACAAATACACCCCCTGCTTTAAGGGTGCACGCGATCAATTCGGCATAGGGCTCATTCGAAAGGGCACGGTTTAGCCTTTAATTTCTGATATATGCAAAATTTGTACCACGTCAGGGTTCAGCTCTATAATTTTTCGAAAATGGCCAAAAACGCTGTTTTTAGGGGTTTCAACCCCTTTTTTCTCGAAAACGTGACGTGATGGGACATTTTTGACCCCGGATTCGTGTTCAGCACGAAAAATCCGTTCAGAAACACCAGGTCCCGTCTTATTCGCAGAAAAAAAGTTGAAATTTGTAGACCAGTGTATTTATTGATTTATCCAAGATTTCGTCTTTCTCCAAATTACCGTTATATGGGAGGTAGGCGTGGTTATTGTCCGATTTTAAAAATTTTCGACCAAGATATACACATGTAACCATAAGTGGGCGTGGCTACGCCCATTTTCCAAAAATTTATAATATTCTTAGTTTTTGTCTAAAAATTGTTGTAAATATTAATTTTTAGTGAATAATCTTCAGTAGTTACTAAAATATCGCTTTTTTCGTATTTCTGAAAATTACCGTTATATGGGAGGTAGGCGTGGTTATAGTCCGATTTTGTCCATTTTCAATACCATCCGTCCTACGCTGGAAGGAAGTTCACATACCAAGTTTCGTTAAGATATCTCAATTTTTACTCGAGTTATCGTGTGCACAGGCGGACGGAGAGACGGACAGACAGTCACCGCTTAATCGATTTCTCTTTTCATTCTGATCATTTATGTATACATTTGTCGATATCTATCTCGATTCGTTTTGCCTGTTACAAACAACCGTTATGTGAACAAAGTTATAATACCCTTGTGCACAAGTTCGCTCGGGTATAAAAATGCAAACGAATAATTGCAAAGGTGGAAAGTTTAGGGTGCAATCTAGGGTGAAGTGACGTTTTGTCGAATTAAATAGTTTAAATTTCGAATATAAAAAATATAACAAGAATTTCGAACTTGAGATAGCTAAGTAAAATATTAATTTTTCGTAGTGGCCGTTTTAAATGCAATGTAAAAGGTTTATGAGAATACATAATATGATTTTTTTTAATTTATTCCTTTTGACCACTTTTATTTAGAATTGTTTATTCTTCAAAATGAAAGTGACGCTTTTCCCATACCTACTACAAGTAAATATTAAGCATGGTAAAGAAAAGAAAAAAAAAACTAAAAACGAATCTGATCAAAAGATGATTGTACCTAAAATCTAGCGATTATACCTAATGTACCTTTAAGCCATCAAACGTCGGAAAAAGGTAGACTTGTATGTACCTACTTTTTTATCTCTGATTCGTACATACATATATATTGTACATACGTGCATTCAAGTAGTGAACAAGGATTCGGAATACTGTTTTGCCGAAGTCAATATCAGTATGAGCTGTTATAAGTATCGTTCACTTGTAGTGGCTGCATTTGCAAGACAGCACGCTATGCGCTGGTGTTCAGTCATTCTCTAATTTCTTTTAGGTATCGATACTACTAAGCTAGCGCGCTGCTCCGTCATACAAAGTAGCAGTATTGATTGAGTTCAAGAATGATAGAATACAAGATTGCGCCAATGAGAGAATTTTTGAGCGTAATTTTTGCGTGACGTCAGCTTGGTGCAATTGCGAGAGAGAAATGCCAAAATGCATATAAAAATATGTAAACAATGCAGAAAAATGTGTTAGTTTTAATATTACATGGCCCAATTTTGCAGGAATCAATAAATATACAAAGATTCATTAATTGGGAACACGTAGCAATAATTTTGGACATGTAGCCATTTAGGTAAGTACGATTTTTAGAACATGAAAAAGTGGATGTATTAACAGTGTTTGCAATTTTATGTAGACCAAAAGGAAGGTGTGCAGCAAAGTGAATTTTTGGACTCGCCATTGTAAAAAGCCATGCAGAGTGCATATTTATATATGTGGACGGTAGCCAACCACCATAAACTCCACAGCTGTTGACTCCACAGCTTTTATTTGATGACTTTTGTACCATTTCCGAGAGGAAATAAATATTCTTTGTAAGTAAAACATAATTCAAGCTGAACTTTTAAATGAGCACTGTTTTGTATTAGGTACGTAACAGCGCGGTAAGATGCCGCTTGATTTAGTGCCTGGCGACCTTATCCACTGGTGCATTACCTCATACCAGCACTAAAAAGAATCAGGTACTAACAAAAATGTATATATGTGTATATGTACACATGTATTAGCTTTAATCTTATTCTAACTACAATTTCCTCTGTTTTAATAGAAATATGTAAACCCAATACTTGCCTCAAGCATATTTGTTTATAATAAAAAAATCATTTCGAACTGTGTATTATTTTCAATATTTTCACTAGTAAAGTGCTTCATGCACACATAGCTCGATTTGGTGTTTAATACATCTCCTCGTCGGCAGAACTGCTTCAACTTTTTCGCCAGATTTGCTCCGTAGGAAACGAAAAAAACTTATATCGCACGCTTTCCTTTTGTTTTCACTATTACACTTTGCCACGGCACACTTCATTTTGCCTTGTAGTGTCTCAATAATTGTTTAGAACCATGCAGAAATATTAACGCACAAATATTTAAATTGTTATTTGGTTTTTTCGTATGCTCACAATCAACAATTGCACCAAGATGACGTCACGCACACAGCTCATTCTGTCAAAATCACAAAGAACGGATTAGCGGTACCGCGATTGGCGCAATCTCTATTTCTCTCAATCGTGGATTGAGTTTGCAATAGTTGGCGTTCAACGCAAGCCAGTCTCTGATATGTATGTACCACTCGTGTGCATTGTGCATACTTACAAGTGAAAAAATAATTAGATGTTTTCCCGAAATGCCTCACAGCTGAGATCACCTGATTCTATGTGCTACAGGGTTACACTCAATATATATAAAAAAAACTTTAAACGGACTCTGAAAAAACCAGCAAGAAAAGTTCTATTGAGTTTAGGAGTCATTGACCAAAAGGCTTTAATAACTATATTAAACTGCTATATAAACATAGGAATTCATTTAATTCAATGCGTATTTGGCCAATTTTTAAGCTTATTTCAATAACTTTAGCCTTTTTCTACATCCCTTTAAGCACCCTGTCTAACATTTTGACAGGTTATTTCTATGTTTTTACAGGATATTTCTATGTATTTTCCAGGCGGTTTCCAGGCAGAAGAAGAACATTTGTCACTTGTATGTATGCACAATGCTCGTGTGCATGCGCGTTGAAGATGTTTGTGCTATCGCTTTGTATAGCCGTCATACGCCGCTTTCTTTTTTTCCCCCCTTCTCTATACTATATCTTAATTCTTACTCATGTAATATTTTCAGTTGTAAAAATTTCACTCTCCATTTTTGCGATAAGAAGTTTCACTTCAAAAAGTATTTTCTAATTGCGGTCGCCCCTCCGGGTGCATTTCTGCCATGAAAAACAGCTTCTCATAAAAATACAATCGCCGTTCGGAGTCGGCGTAAAACTGGAGGTCCCCCCGCTTTGTGTGACAACATCAAGGCGCACGCCACAAATCAGAGGAGAAGCTCGGCCACACACATATGTGAAGCGCTAATCTATTATTTTTATTTTTATTTTTATTATTAAAAGGTAAATTTAAGAAAAAGAGTGAAACCAGTATACCCTAAAAATTCGAAAATATACTAATATAGTTTTTTTTAATGATAAAAGATAAATTTAAGAAAAAGAAATAAGGAGTAAAAATGTGATTTTATGCCAATTAGATAACTACACAGTATAATAACACAGGTTTACAAAAAAACAAAAGTGTATGCATATTAAACCAAACCTATATATATGAAATGAATTTTTCCCTACTTGACCTTAACCTGACCACGAACTTGACGTGGTGGAGACTAACAGACTTCGGATTCGCATTCAGCGTGTCGAATAACATAGGCATATATAAGTTTGGTTTAATATGCATAAACTTTTTTTTTTTGGTAAACCTGTGTAATCTATTGTGGGACTTGGATTGTTGGGAGCTTTCAGCTTTCATCGGGAAAATAAAAAAGAAAACCATTTTTTCTTAATTTTTAAAATTTAGACCATCACTTCTTTCCACAATTTCAAAATATGTGCTATCACTGTCTAAAATTAAATTTTTTTTCAAATAAACTGATACCTTATTTATTGCAATCGCAAATTGTCGAAGTTAGGCAACTTTTCTTAAATACGGCATTGAATTTATATGTGTACCGGACTTTCAGATTTTTTGAGCAGTGTGGCTACGGAATTCATCAATATATATATATATATATATATATATATAATCGCTTTTTAGCAAAAAATGGTGTTTTCAAAAAAATTTTTGAAAAATGGGGGTGGCACCGCCCACTTAAGTCATGTATGTGAATCTCAAAAAACTACTTCACCGATCTCGAGCAACTTTGGGCCCTTAGGCTTCTTTTGCACCATCTGGCTAATTTTTAAATCGGACGAAAACCACTCCCCCTAAAATATATGTAGCTAGCTTTGAATTTTTTGAACTTACCGTAACGTGGATGGAGCCCGTGGTGCATGAGGTGGCTAAGGGCAATTTGTATGCCAAATTTGGTCGATATCGGTGAAGTAGTTTTTGAGATACACATACATACATGATATAAATAGGCGGTGCCACCCCCATTTGCCAAAACTTTTTTGAAAACAGCACTTCTTTGCTAAAGAGCGATTTGATGAATTCCTTAGCTACACTGCTCGAAAAATCTAAAAGTCCGGTACACACACTCATAAAAATCCAATGCCGTATTTGAGAAAAGTTGTCTAACTTCGACAATTTGTATGCGTTTGCTATAAATGAGGTATCAGTTTACTTTAAAATTAGATTTTATTTTAGATAGTGGTACAGATTTTGAAATCGTTGAAATTAGTGATGGTCAAAGTTTTAAAAATTAAGAAAATATTTTTTTTCTTTTTTATTTTCCCGATGAAAGCTCCCAACAATCCAAGTCTCATAATAGATTATTATACATCATTTTAAAGGCCTATAAATCCTCTTCTTCAAAATCGACTATTCAAAAACTGATAAATCTACAAAATCGTATTTTTTACCTAAATGACAAGTCGCGACCTCTAAATGATTTTTAAAAAATCTATAAAAATAGGCAATACTATTTCTCATAAAAAGGAATGAAATTTGGGCGTAGGGTCTCGAAATTTCAAAAAAAAGCTTCGATGGACACCCTGGTATATATGTATGTACATAAGTGTGTACGTTCTCAAAGACTGGAACCGCTGATGGATCTGATTGTGATATTATTAAACTAAATACTCTGGCGGAGTCTGGAGATTGTTCCTGAAAATGTTTAGCTCCTTTTGAACTCAAAACAAACAAGTAAGAAAGTCTAAGTTCGGGCGGAGCCGAACATTAAATACCCGGCGCAAGTATTAAATAGTATACGTTTTTTACCTTTCCGAAAACTCCCTGTTTTAAACATCTTTGATAGAATGTTCAGTTAGATATAATAAGATTAACTTATATAGTCATATGTGGGCGGTATCACGCCCATTTTCCAAAACTCCATAATAATGTTACTTCTTTTCAAGGGATTGTTGTTAGTATCAGTTTTGAGTAAATTAGCTTACTTAAATTTCGAAATATCCAAGATTTAAGAATTTCTGAAATTTACCTTTATATGAAAAGTGGCCGTGATTTTAGTCCGATTTCAATAATTTTCAAAGTTTTGCTTTTATGTGGCAAGAACAATAACCATACAAATTGGTAGAACGGTTACCGAGATACATATGTGTGATCATAAGTGGGCGGTGCCATGCCCATTTTATAAAATTTTATCATAAACGTATGTCTTGGTAAAGAATTATTGCAAGCATAAATTTTGAATGAATTAGCTTACAAATTTTACCCTACAAATAGTCAAATAATATATTACAATTCTAACACTCCCCTTATTCTATGTTATAATATATATAAAATATATGAGGCATTCTTTTTCATATTGGACACCAAAATTGGCTTCACATTTTTCCTTTTTTCTTCGGATATATGTATTGAGTTGTCAAATTTTGGCTTTTTTCGTGATACTGACTAAATAAGCATGTACTCCTTCAAATTTTTATATTTCGGGTTCTGTTCATCGTAGAGACTTCATTGTTGACTCTTACAAAATAAACCACCTCGTCATAAAAAAGAATATTTTAAAAATAGCTCTTGAAAAACTCCCATTTTTTTGGAACATGTTTTTTTATAGAGAACTAAACAAAGATTACGATGGTCTTCACTATGCAAATCAACTTAAAAAAGTTTAACTGCTAATAACTAAGCTAACTTTAGGACAATCATAACCGTCATATAAAAATATTAAGCCCGTTTCTTTATCTTCAAAACGACGTTAATATAAAGTCTCTTCGTTCAGTAGAGCCTGAGACATAACGATTTGAAGAAGTACATGAATGGTCGGAATCACGACGACGAACTTTGACAGATCATATCTCCGAAGAAAAAAATCCTCGAATACGTGTTAGCTTATTTCATGTATAGACCCCAGAAAAAGTTTGATGCGAATCGAAGACATGACATAATTTTTTTTTAGAAATTTGTCCGCCTTGTATATATATATGTTGTGGCATACTAATATTACTACACATATGTGTATATGTGCAAATACTATATGTAAGTGTAAAGATGATCTCTTATTTTTTACTTTTTGTAAAAATGACTGCGACTGCAATAATAATGAATTTCAATTCCATAGTTTTTAGTTTATTCAGTTTGTAATTAGCTTTTTAAACTTATGTAAAATAAAGACATTTATATTTCTTTGCTTAAAAGCAAATTTATTCTTGTTCCTAGTATTCGCACTAAAGCAAGACCACAAAACTAGTTTGTTAGCATATTTTAATTAATGGTAATAATATCCCGAGCTCCCGGGATTACCAATTTAAGATTCCGAGATCACGGGATTCACAAAATGGTCCGGGATTGGATGCCTTAGTGGTTATTGTCCGATTTTGATCATTTTTGATAATCAGCCATTTGGTATGTTGTACCAAGGCCAAGTTTGGGAGAAATTGGTGAAGCGGTTACCAAGATATACACATGTAATCCAA
Source organism: Rhagoletis pomonella (assembly GCF_013731165.1). Lineage (NCBI taxonomy): Eukaryota > Metazoa > Arthropoda > Insecta > Diptera > Tephritidae > Rhagoletis > Rhagoletis pomonella. The sequence continues at coordinate 586 of NW_023459434.1, read as the reverse complement.
AAATTTATAATATTCTTATTTTTCGTCCAAAAATCATTGGACATATCAATTTTGAGTGAATTAGCTTGAGTAGTTACTAAAATGTCGCTTTTTTCGTATTTCTGATAACTACCGTTATATGGGAGGTAGGCGTGGTTATTGTCCGACTTTGCCCATTTTCAATGCCATCCGTCCTACGCTCGAAATAAGTAGGCGCACCAAGTTTCGTTAAGATATCTCAATTTTTACTCAAGTTATCGCGGGCAAGGGCGGACGGACGGACGGACGGACAGGCAGTCACCGCTTGGTCGATTTCTCTTTTCATTCTGATCATTTATTATACACTAGCAGACCTGGCGAACTTCGTCCCGCCCAAAATTTTTATATATTTTATTGAAGCTTTTTGGTCCAACATTTTCACCAACAATTCACGTTTACGATTTTCATTGGCACATTTGTCTGCTAAGATTAAGGTTTGGTGGTCATTTGCCGCTTTAAATAACCTAAGGAAAGTGTTATATCCGTTCTTGAAATTCTCCAGTTGTGCGGCATTTCATAGCACGGTTATTCGCAAAGCGAAATGAATTTTTTCCTCTTCACTTCCTGG
>NW_023459433.1:0-58537 GCF_013731165.1 Rhagoletis pomonella | reverse complement strand
GTCCCTAGGGACCTTGTACAATTTTAGAAGAAATAACAAGTTACTTGTCTTCATGTTTTGATTTTTTTTTCACTTGTTCTTCAAATTATTTCATTCCTAATATATATGCAGGACGTTAATTTAATCAAAAGACAATATAAATACCAAAGAAGTTGCACATGTACAGTCGAAACATCGAGCAACTCTTTGTAGGTCCCTAAGGACCTTCTCACGAATCTAACGTCATCGGCACTGTCACTCATCGGAGGGTTAATCAGATTTAAAAAAATAAAAAAATGTGGTAAACAATCTCACTTTGAAATGGGAGTGCTATTGATATGAACGATTCTGTACAAACGTAAATGTATCACTAAGCACCCGAAACAAGGCGAATTCATATAAGGTGGTATCGATTCAACAAATACAACAATTACCTGTATTTTGTTTTTTTGTTTTAGCTGGTGATTGTCAAATTTCAGCTATTCTTCTCCGAATGAAAAAGGGCGACAGAAAATGCAAACACTTTCACGTTTTCACTCACTCATAGCAAAATATAAAATTTTGACAATCAAACGCTACACACAGCTGGTTAAACAACACCACCTTATATAAATTCGCCTTGACCCGAAATGTGTAGTTATGCAGTGAGTTTTTTTTAATTTCCAATGTTTTTCATCTTAAATATTTTTCGTTTAGTTTTTATTTAAGTACTATGTCTCATACTCCATAAACCATTTAAATTAAAATTCCTAACTGTGCTGCAAACTTGATAAAACTATTTCGAGTATTCTGTTTTGTAGCCCATCAAATTTTAGTGTAGTAAAGTGTAATCTTGCATCTTAAACGAAAATATTTAAATATGAGAATGCCTTCAAGAGCGTGCGTAAAACTCAGCGCGATGAATTATACTAAAATTTAATGGGCTATAGAACTGCATACTCATAAACTGATTTAAAATATTGAAGTTTTTATAACAGTTTCTAGAATTCTACTGAATTTCCAACACAGTTAGAAACGTGAATTTATTTGTTTATGTTATAATACTTATGAGCCATCCTTAAATAAAAAATTAACGAAAAATATTTAGCATGAAAACTATTGCAAATATTTAAAATTCTATATTTCTTATGAGATGCCGGAAATTCTATGTATTACATTTCAATAAATTTAATCCAATTTAACGCTGAGTTATCACAAATAACCATTCAATATATCATCGTTTTTCTCATTTTTTGACAAGACTTAGTTCAGATTTTTAACTATAGGTATCCCAGAAATACCCATTATACGTAACAAATATAAATTATTTTTAAGAATAACGGTTTTAGAAAATAAAGGAATAATTTACACAGTTTGCTTCAAAAACTAAATTAGTTCAAAACAAATAGCTCTTTAAACATAAAATGAAGTATTTTTATTTACAAAATTGTATGCGTGCTTATTTAAAGAAAAGGCTCTATACTATACTTATTAGAACCAGCTCAAAACTAACCACATTTTTTCTAGCCCGGAGGTGACCCTTTTTGAACTATCTAAGAACTGTTGTCATATGAACTGTATCAGAACCATCTAAGCCAGAGTCAGCTCAGAACAAGTTCAAAAGTTCTGCAGATGGCGACAATTGTCACTTCGTAGGACATCGCCATGTTAAAAAAGACAGTTGCAAGCATTGAGTTGGGATAGATGAAGAACCAGTACCGTCCCTTTTCAGGCTAGCTCAGCGCAAGTTCTGAACCAGTTTGATTTGCTGCAGGGTTGCCACTAGCGGCGCCGCGCACATGACAATATGGTTTGCGGTGTGGCACAAGCAATACATATGCTGCCTTGCCACGCGCACATATGCGCAGATGCTACATATTACATAAATATGTATGTATGTACGTATCTAGTATATACTTTCGTTCATACATTAATATGTTTGCATCGCCATTGCACCAACATGTATTGTTTGTTTGTGTTTCGTTGTGGTTTTTTGGGTATAACGCATTTCATTTTTCCTCCTGCCACTTTTGTCACTTCATCGCTCTATGAGCTTTTTAAAATTCACCACATTTAAGTTTTTATTTTAATTTTTATTGCTGTATTTTTGTTATGTGCGAACATGCAAGCACCTACATATGTATATATACATACATACATTCTCATATATAATAGACACGCATTGAGCACAAAGGTTGAAATATGGTTGTGGTCTTTTGGCCAGCGGAGCTTGTCAGTTTTTATTGGGTTATTTCATTGCCATTGATCTGATTTGGTTTTTCTCTACCCTCTACAATGAAATTTCCCAACATGATGCGCTTCTACAATACAATATGGCAGTGTATGTATTACCAACTTTATAATAAATTTACTGATTGAAAAATGACCCAATGTCTCGCTGTTGAAAGCTTTAATTTTATGGTTCTTTTTTATTACGCTGACCACTGTTTGGGGAGCTGCAGGAGAGCACAAAATAGAGCTGTCAAAAGTTGTGCGTGTACTCAATGAAATGCATACATATTAGGGTGATTGAATCCTTTTTCCAAACCGGTTTCAACCGGTGTTTTGAAATATTTTAAGGCATTTTTTTACCCGAGCGCACTTGTGCACAAGGGTATTATAACTTTGTTCACATAACGGTTGTTTGTAACAGGCAAAACGAATCGAGATAGATATAGACAAATGTATACATAAATGATCAGAATGAAAAGAGAAATCGATTAAGCGGTGACTGTCTGTCCGTCCGTCCGTCCGTCCGTCTGTGCACACGATAACTCGAGTAGAAATTGAGATATCTTTACGAAACTTGGTACGTGAACTTCTTTTGGGCGTAGGACGGATGGTATTGAAAATGGGCGAAATCGGACAATAACCACGTCTACCTCCCATATAACGGTAATTTTAAGAAATACGAAAACTGCGATATTTTAGTAACTACTGAAGATAATTCACTCAAAATTGATATTTGCAATGAGTTTTAGACGAAAAATAAGAATATTAGAAAATCTTGGCAAATGGGCGTGGCCACGCCCACTTATGGTTATATGTGTATATCTTTGTAACCGCTACACCAATTTCTTCCAAACTTGGCACAGTTGTTGGCCCTGGTACAGCATACCAAATGGCCGAAAATTTCTAAAATCGGACAATAACCACGCCCACATCCCATATAACGGTAATTTCGAGAAATACAAAATCTTCGATAAATCAGTAAATATTGAAGCTAATTTATTCAAAATTGATGGTTGCAACAATTCTTTACCAAGAAATACGTTTATGACAAAATTTTGGAAAATGGGCGTAGCACCGCCCACTTGTGATCACATATATGTATCTCGCTAACCGTTCTAGCAATTTGTACCAAGCTCGGTATGGTTATTGTGCTTGCCACATAAAAGCAAACCGTTGAAAATTGTTGAAATCGGACTAAAATTGAGGCCGCTTTTCATATAACGGTAAATTTCAGAAATGGTTGAAATTTCAATATTTCGAAATTTAATGACGCTAATTTACTTAAAATGTATACACCCCGGCTTATCATGTAGCGGTAGCTTTCGGAAAGGAGGAAAACATATATTTAATACTTGCGCCGGGTATTTAATGTTCGGCTCCGCCCGAACTTAGACTTTCTTACTTGTTTTCGAATACTAAGTAAATCGATTTTATGCAATCGAACATACCGGGTTTTCACCTAGTTCATTTATATTCCAGAATATAAAAATTCGAAATTTTTCTTTTATTCAAAAGGGAACTAGCAAATTTTTTTAAATTATATATCTGAATACTGGAAATTTTGTCCAAAAATGAATTAAAAAATAAAAGAAAACTAAGCGAAAATCTTCTATTGTTGTTTTTGTTGTAGCACCTTAATAAAGTCAATCTAAACCAGTTAACCAGGTTTATGAAAATGGCTGACGAAATGTGAGTGAGCGTGTGAAGAGTTGGTTAGTTTCGTCAGGGTATCTTTTTTTATCAAATTAGATTTAGCAGTTTAACCCGTCTGCAGTGTTTGGAATTTACCACTTCCTATAATGTTTTGGGTCATTTTGACCCATTAATAGAACTTAGTCAATTTTAAGAAAAAAAGTTGTAATTCAGTTAATATTTTTTTATCACATGCAGACATTTTATCTACAAAGGCTGTATACTCACTTTTTCAGAGTTGCCATTAAATATTAGCTTGTTATTTGGATCAATGGGTGTATGGAAAAACTATGTCGCCTTCTAGAAAACAAAATAGAATAAAAAACTTTTTTATTTTTTGCGTAAATCCATAGCTGATTATGCTTTTAATGAATATACAACTCCGCAGCTCATTTAAAATTACCTAACTCTGTAACTAAAGAATTTTTTCATGAAAATTTGGTAATTTTGACCCAATCATTGCAGAAGGGTTAACCTGTTACAATATCTAGAATGAAGTTGTGCAAAAGTATCGCGAGCCTCACGAAGCAACTCGAGCTCTTCGTGTGCGATAGGTGGCGCTGGTATCCGCTGATGAAATTCAAGGGGTGATAGTTGAATGCGGTGTTGATTGTTTTTCGATGAATGGCCTGTCTATAATAGACTGTATTTCTATAGTCGGTCTGTTTAGCGGATGGTGTATTTTCATAACCAAGACATGTTCGAGTTTTTCCAAACAAAGAACTGTTGTTTAACTGTTATAATCTCGTCAAGATCGCTGAACCCGATTAAGTGTGAATTTTTAAAAAAATTTTTTCTCTTTTAATTGTAACTCAAAATACTTCAAAGTTCGAACTTATTTTGCCTTGCTGAATTAAAAAATTATTTGTATTTTCGGTTATAATTTTTGACTAACAGTATGTGTTACTATAGAGAAAATATGTAAAATAAAATCGGTTTATCCGTTTTTTTTTTAATTTGAAAATGTGAAAGCGGTTTTTACAAATTTCCATTTTCAAATACCGCGAAAACCGGGTTTCGAAAAAATGCGAACAGTCGTACACCCTAATACATACCACTAATTTATATTTGCAAGCATATCCATAGAGTATTTTATATAAATTGCGTTATCGGTTACTTGTTTTAATATAGTGTTGACCCATATTCTTCTAAGTGTACGAATATTACATACATAGATGAGATCAGGTTACGTTGGTGTCCAAATCCCACGCAGAAAGAGAAGGAACTTCGGTGGGGCTACTCCGACTTATTCGGTTTAAGGCCTCAATGAAGCCTGCAGCGTCTGTTCACCAGTACGTGCCGATGCAAGCGGGAGCCTATCCTAAAGTAAGCGACTCGCAATAGGAATGTGTACCATTTTTAAAAACCCCTCGCAGCAGTGGGTTGTGCGCTAGGCTTGGGATGTGCCAAGTAAAAAGCAAGTCAATTTAATAACTAAATAAGCGACCGTCGCTGACAAGACAATGACGCTTATAAGAACTGAATTGAAGCGGGCGTAAAATTTTGTGTGGCTAGATGGACACACCTGGCCTCAGGGTTCACCCCTATCAGTCAGTAAATTGCAACAATTCGCATCCAAGTTAAGTTCGACAACGCTAGCCTCAGGAAGTAATTCCACTAGCGCCTGTAATAAGCATATGAGTGCTCCCCACTTCCCTCCCACGAGACTAAAATCGTGTCGTTGCTGCAGGAAAACACGCAAAGCCACCCTGATGCCAGTGGCTCTGTTCGAGCCCATACGAAGATTTAGACTCATTTCCCTGTGATTTCTTCAACGGTGTTGGAAAGGAAGAAAAAAAACAAGTTGGTCTAACAGCGAATGAAAACCAGATAAAGTACATCACAACTACATAATATCGGCCAGGAGATAAAGCGAAGAACAATTCTTTTCAAAACGGGCTGAATTGAGCTCGGTGGGTAGTTGACAAGTACTCCCTACAATCATCAAGCCGCTCTTCTCTTCGGCTGATACAGAAATCGTTAAAAACGACGAAAACAACAAAACTGGAAGCAATATGGCTAAAGTTTTAGTGTTCTATTATAATGTTCTTCGATCTTTGGCCGATAGCCACGGTGTCCTTCTATTATGATCAGCTAATCAGGCTTCCGATCCAACGTCCTGGGACACATGGTCTATACCTCCTTCGGTGTGCTGCCTCAGAGATAGAAGGGATCTTTGACATTCCTGAATGTAGGCTGCGTATGGTCAGGCAATGTTAGGTGGCAGCGCTACATATGGCTCATTTAGACATTTCTTGTATTGAATGTTATGGTACCAATAATAAGGGCTTTCCTGGAACGACAATTACAGATAATATACATAAAATGTTAAGGGCTAGGCATCTTAAACGAAGTTCCGTAAATAGAAGGTGATCACAGAGTGTTCCGCGGAAGTGATTATAAAATAAGAGCCGACATTTTTTTAACTTTAGTCGAGAACGAAATACTGCGATGTCGTGGTGTTCGTCCAGTGCTCGCTGAACGGACAGAAAGCTCATCAATTCAAGAACAGTCCGCAGCCCTGTCAGCCAAGCAACTTTCCTGTGTGTGCCTCGCTGTGCTTTTGTATCCTGTTTATGTTGCCTTGTAGCCGAAATATGAAGTAATCCGAAGCGACCGAGAGAAAGGACACATTTCCAAGGCCTAAACTCGAGATTAACGGGAGCTTCTGATTGAACTCTCTTTTTCCAGTTCTACCAGAAAACATCGTTAATCCAGAATTATCTTTACAGGACATCTTCATCCCTTAGAGGATTGTATGCAGAGCCGCAACCTGCGGCGATCTTAAAGGAGCAAGATACTCCTTTGACTCCCATAATACATAGTTGTATATTCGGAAAACATTGGACTAGGCTGAAAGTGTGCAACTTTCCCTCAACGAGAGTTGTCAGAAAAAGACGGCAGATGCAACCGACAGTGTCTCTTTTGAGGATAAGTTGTGGAGATACTGCCTGAGCGTAAATTAAGTCCTTCTTACACCATCCTCATCTATTAATCCTCTAATGATCTTCTAACATTTTCCACAGGTTCGTTTCGTATCCCAATTCGAGTGTGGATGGTTCGGGTGGCACTTTGGTTACCAAGCAAAGAGATTCCTTGTAGTTATTTATGAATGTAACGAACTGGTAGTGCTTTTATAAGCATAAATGTAATATCATAACTTCATGGTTATCATTAGATACTTCATAATTCTTCGCTTAGAAGCTTCCGAGTCAGAATTTACATATGTCCGATTATGTGATATGAGGATCTCCAAAATACAAGTAATCAATGGCAATTGAAGCTTGAAGGTCCTATAGAAGCTTTTGATGTTTGATTGAAAAATTCCTCAGTAATAGATAACTTACTCTAGTGACCGCTATTGCTGAGTAGTAAAAGGTGCCTACTATCACTTCGTAGGACCTGGGTTCACCTCTCGCAGGCAATGGCAAACATTCGAGTGTATTCTTCCTTGAAAAAGGCTTCTCATAAAACCATTTGCCCGGCCAAACTCTTAGCTGTAATATTACTATTTTTATTAACAACTTCAACTAATATTTTCTGATTTATGTTTTTAAACACAACATACATACAGATGAATGAGATCAAAGAAGAAAAAATAAAAACTAAATCACTTTGCTGCCTCTTCTTAATTACGTAGCTGCTCTTGTTGCAATATAACGACTGTGCAACTCAGTGGTACGCCACATTTTCGAATTTCCCATAAGCTTCATGCAGCCAAAGCCATAACGAACTGCTTTCAAGATTAGCACTGATGGTGTATGAACGTACATACGTACATCCGTGGATATGTATGGTTGTATGTACTTGTATTAAGGCTATTCCATTTACCAAGGCTACTGCTTTAAGCCAGCTGGTGTGCAGTAAAAACTGAAGCGCGTGCTAAGCCACTTATGCCTTGAGTATCTAAGAGGTTCTTCGTTTTCAACACTTTCGCCGTACTTGTTTACTTTAACAAACAACATACATAAGTACCAGTTGCAAGATTCGGTGCAGGTGTTCCATATACATACATATCTGTTTTTCTCATATTTCATATTTTGCAACATAATGTTGCAGTTTTTCTATCAAACAAATGCGTCAGAGCTGAGTTGCCTTTGTGCTGAGTTTCACATATGTATGCATGCTCGTATGTACACATATAGTAAATATGTATGTATGTGCTTGATGCCTTCTGTTTTCAAGCCACCTTAGCTGCTGCATACTTTTGTACAAAAGTGTATTAGATTGCAACCAAATTTTTCCGCATCTTGATTTTCTTGCAACGTGTTTGCCTTGGTTTATGTTCACCACTTTTTTTATACACAGTGAAAATACACACTTTTTTGATACTTGCCTTTTGTTTTTTTTTGCAACAAAATGTTGATGCAATTTTTTGGTGACTACCACCATTAATTTCCATAATTGGATACTTAAGAGAATTTTCTCATTTGCAGCAACAGGAGGAGTGCAGCAAGAGACTCAAGCATTACGATGTGGAGCAGTGCTAGCGCCTCACATACATACGTACTCGTAGTAGCGTTGGCAATGACAGTGCTAGTCAAGCTTCTGGCTGGCTTCTATGAAGAAGGATACCCGTATAATTTGTAAATGTACGTAGTAGTTATTAGTGTGTAGGATTTTTTGTAGCTCAATATTTTTAATACTTTTGCTAGTGTTGATACGCATGTGCACTTACTTATTTGCTTTGCTTACATAAATTGATAAATATGCATATATGCATATGTGTACGTTGCTGCGCACGGGCGTTTGTGTGGCATAATGGCTGCGCTAATGGAATTTTTTATGTCTCCTCTATTAACCGCATTTCACTGGCTAAGTATTTAAGTATGTTTGTATGTAAGTGCATATAAGCGTATGCTTGTAATACAAAATTTTCCTGGAACAGTGTTTACAAAATCTGTGAAGATAAAAAAGACATTATATTTTTCAATTTGAACTTTCTGTAAAGTAAATTTACTGATTACTCGTTCTTTAGGCTAGAGTCCATTTGTTTTAGAAGTGTTTCGCTGCTCCTTTTTGATATTTCTGGGTTGTAGGACTTAGCTTGTCTGGCATAATCCATACTTTCCAGTAATACATATTTGTTTCTTTAGAAGGTCTATTTCTGTGTTTTTGTTTTTATTTTACCACGTTTACATCAACTCGCTTTCTTGTTTGTCTAGATTTCAGTACAAATATAGTAAATAGTATAATATGAGTAATGTGACTAACTATTTCATAGCTCAAAGAAACAGAGGTTAGGTTGGGTTAGGTTAAAGTAGTTGTCGCAGTTGTATGAAAACCCTGAACGGAGAACCTTAATTTAGTCGGCGAACTCCGCGGGCTGATTACCAAGTTTCGAATGCGGCTAATGTCGGTTTCTGAGAGCTCAGTGTTAGTTAAGAAATGCTTCCTGATGCTGAGATGATTCCACCTCTTCTTCCCCTTGACAGCTGGTACAAAGGGATCAGTCGAAATTCCTAGCATTACCGCGTGAATGATAATCGCACAATGGTCCGTCAGAACCTCCAGCTAATACTAGGACCAACAATCCAAGAGTGTACCGCAAGAGGATATAGGCGTTCCTTAGTTGCTCCTTATCTGGAGATAACTTATAAGGGTGCCTTTACAATGCCAAGTCATCAGCCATGCAGTCTAGCACGATGTCACTGTGACACGGAACCTAAACTAGCCTTATTAGGAAGAACTCCGGCGCGATTGATAGAGAGGTCAGAGCATCCTTTGCCGATTTCGAGCGCACCAGCACACCCTTTAGCTGTGAGTCTACCGCTTCCTTGATGGCAGCTATTTCCAACTGAAAGACACTGCAGAAGTCCAGAAGCCTGAACATAGTTTTTGTGCAGAGTTTCCGACAGAATAAACCCCCACCAACTCTGTATCCAAGTTTTAATCCGTCCGTGAAGAAGTTTACTGCTTCCTTCTTTGAGTAACCCAGCCCTACCCAGTCCTTTCTTGAAGGAATATAGGTAGATAAGAAGCTTCTGGGAGCCATTTCGGAGGCGCTGTAATCTATGTGTTCAGGGCGAAGTCAGAATCCTCAAGAACTGCTGAGTGCTACCACCCAGTTTCTCTGAGCCTAATAGCAGTTCGTGCTGCTATAATTCTGTCTGCAGTATCTTCAGGCGCCGTGTTCAACATGACGTTAAGCGCCAGTATAGGTGTGGTTCCGAATGCTCAACAAATTCCTTCTCTAGTGAGTTCCACCAGGCAAGGACTCCGTGAAACAAGATAGGCTTAAATCTGATTTCATAGAACTGATGAATTATTTTGGACGAGGGACCTCCACTTTTACCGATTGCTCCCCTAGAGCAGTACAAGGCAATTAACGCCTTTCCTACCCCTACCTTAATGATAGGACAGCTTCCTATCCAGGATCAAGCCTAAGTACTTCACCCTGACTGAGAGCCGCAGACGAGCAACCCCACTCGAGGGAAGGGCCACAGTGGGTATATTGTAATTCCTGGTAAACAAGACCAGTTCCGCCTTGGTGGGATTTACTGCGAGGCCGCCCTTGAACGCCTACCTAGTTACCTGGTTCAGGTAACTTTGAGCCAGATCAAAAAGTGTGTCTAGAAATCGTACCTTAACCAAAAGTTCCACATCATCTACATAGGCGATCACCCAACGGCCCACTTTTTCCAGTCCCTCAGAAGGTTGTTTACAACAGAGAACCATTCCTTGGGGGTGCTCCCACTCCGCCATGACAGTTCTGTCACCAAGTAAGCTGTATATAAGCCTTATTGGGTTGGTTTGGGTGACATTGTTAAAGGCCCCCCTCTATATCGAGGAAGGCCGCTACTGCATAATCTTTTTTTTTGCGTGAAGGCTTCCTCTAACAACTTTACCAATGTGAGCATGTTGAGTTCTTGAAAAACACGTCACGAGGAATCGCGTTTCTTATGTACAGGTCTATCCAGTCTCTCTAGCATTTTTACAAAAACGAAGATGGACTGATAGGCCTAAAATCCCCAGGGGAAACATGAGAGCCTTTTCCGGGCTTCGGGATGAACGCAGTACTACCCAGCCAGCTTTGGGGATGTACTCGGTTCTCACGCAGTTTGCATAAATAGGAGCCAACCAATTGCACAACACCTCCAGAACCCTTTGTAGCTGCACAGGTATGATGCGATCGGTCCGTGGCGACTTGAAGGGTTTAAACGAATTTATCGACCAGACCATGTTACTATCGTCCAGAAAATCCGTGAAGTACAGGACATGAAGTACATAATTTTGCAAAGAAGTACATTTGCCTGTACTTCGAATTACGAAGTGAAAGAACCAAAAAAGAAGTACTGCACTCCCGAAAGAAGTACGGTTGGTCACATTAAGTGTAGTATGAGTATTAACTATAATAAAAGTATACTATAAAAAGTTTCAACTAAAACACACTTCGGGGGCTTTGCCATTGGTGTAGGAATTGGCTATTCGGCTGTTATTGTTTGAATGTACAAGCTGTGGATGGCGCTGTGTTCGATATCCGCCTCCCTAAAACGGTGCTTTATGTATGCGGCATACATGGCGAATAGCCTAAATGATTATTTTTTTTCTATATCGAGCCCTAACCGCCAAAATAACGTAAGCGAAATTTTCTTTAAATTTTCTTTTTGATGCAGAAATGCATCTAGATGCTCTAGGAATATTTCTGCATCAAAAAGAAAATTTTGACAAAAATGTCGCTTACGTTATTTTGGCGGTTAGGGCTCGATATATTCCTTTATCTAAATGAGGCATTACAAATTTTTTGGTCACTGTAAGAGCTTTTCCATCTCAATATACCTCTCAGACAGTTGACTTACCTACTCGTTTTAACTGAATATTTCAACTTGTCCATTTTAACAATTTTTTGTGTTCTTATTTTTGTCACCGGAAAGTTAAGAGAATTATTGTCAAAAAAAAAAAGAAAACAACAACTGTGGCAGTATGTAGCAGCCACCAAAATGCCTTGACTAATGCAAAATTTGCACTTGCCGCGGTAGAGCCGAAACGCGCAGAGTTTAGTGTAGCTATTTACTTCTCATCAAGCTGTGTAGAAACTTAAGACTACATATACATATATGTATGTACTTATTTCCCTTGTCATCTCAGTGGTAGTATACTCCTGCCACTGTTGTGCCACCGTTACTGTGGCAGGCTGCGCAGTTGCAGTAATTGGGGCATGCAATATCACTCTTGACATTATGATGCAACTTGCTTGAAGCGAATTAATTTCAACGCACGGCGCAGCAATTCTAGTAATTGCAACGGCAACATGATGACTTGATGGACGCGTGCCGTAGGCGTGTGTAAATATGTACAGGTACATGTATGTTGTGACTTTTTATACATATTTGCATGTGTACAACACAAACGATTTCCCAGCAAAAAATTTCGACTGCGCTTCCAAAGGTAATTGAAACTAAAACATTTGCCTTGGAATGAAAGGGGTTTCTATCGCTTTTTTAGTTCATCGCTGAAAAGGCAGATAGGAATATATCTGCGTATTTGCTTCTCAGTCGTAAAATGGTGGGGCGTTATCTACCATCACTTGTATGATTGTTTTTCTAAATTATTTCTGAAAGTGCTTTAGTTTCAAGAGGGTCTTCGGATCGGTACTCTAGATTTGTCTAGTAATACTGTACGATTCTGTTCTACTCCCCCTCTTCTAAGCTTTGGAATGGTAGGTTACGGTAACTATACTTTAGATTACCTTGCATGGTCCGGTACGCGTAGGGATGCAAACGATGCATCGATGTTTCTAAAACATCGATAACATCGGCCAAAAAACCGATGTTTACCATCGATATTTGAAAATTACTCAACATCGTAAAATTGGCGATATATCGATGTCAATTTTAACGATGTTTTAAACATCGACTTTAGTTTCGGTTCAAAATTGCCATTTCGTTCACATCTTTATGTTATATTCTTTGGGCTCTGTCACACGGTCAGTATTTATTGACGTGATCCAAGTATCGCGATATTTATTGACGGTGTAGTATGCAGTATTGATGGATCGTGATCCATATCGCAAAATTTCTAAAAATTTTGAAATCTGGATCGCGGATCGCTATACCGTCAATAAATATTGAACGTGTAGCTCTTTCAAAACGCGATCCATACATTTCTTTAGTACATCTTTTACTCTCATAATGTAAACATCGGCTCTGCCTTCACTCTCGGGGCTTAAAATCTTTCAAAACAAATTGAACAAATCTTAAAATAATTGTCATAAATAATAAATGCATTATCTGTAAATTATACGTACAAAATAAAAATATTTTCTTGCGTCATAATAAGCGTTCAGCAAAAAAAAATATGCAAATACTGACGCGCTAAATATTGAACATGTAGCATTCGTGCGCGATCCATCAATCCATCAATATGGATCGCGATCCAAATATCGTGATAATTACTGACCGTGGGACAGAGCCCTTTGGGCAAGCGTACTACGGGTGATGGCAGCCCTGCACTTAATAAAAGCAATTGGCAACGTTGAACATAGGCGATTTCCATGACGTAGTTACAGTATTTCAACACGACTTAAGGTGCGTGTAAGTATTATCTGCGCGTAAACAGCAAATCTATTATGACATTGGAAGGAAATCTAATTAAATTCAAAAAACCACCCATTGAAATGTTAACAGTGTAACAGTTTAGATGGACACTAGGTTTTTCTTAAAATTTTAACAAGCATTAAGTCAGTTCCAGGTATTTCAGGATTTGCAGGTTTTACAGGTAAAGCGGTTTTCGCCATTAATAAACCTTATGGAAGGTGGCGTACGTTAACAGCTTCCTGTAAAAACCTGCAAATCATGAAGTACCTGTAACATACTTATTAAAAAAGAGAAACATCGGAAAATATCGATGTATCGATAGTTTTGGAGCGATTTTTTTTCGGCATCGATGTTAGTGTTTACGATACATCGAAATATCGATGTATCGATGTTGGCTCTGAAAATTTGCATCCCTAGGTACGCGAAAGTATAGCTCCAGAACAAGTTGCTCTGTAAAAATCCCTGCACCTACACAGCATTCATTCTTTCATCCGTCTGTAAAGACAGCTGGGTAGTATGCCCTCTAAGGACTGAGTGTCTCCCCGAATCCATTGTGTTTGATCTAAATTCTTGATACTTGAAATAGCATTCAATTAACTAAGGCTGGTAATGTGCTTAAATGGCTTTTCCTCGCAGAAACCTGACGCAGGTAATTTTATTGCGCTATTAGCAGCTGAATTTTCAATGAAGTTTTTAAACGACGCATGCCTAGATAGAGCTGACCAATATAAAAGAGTGTATAAGAAAGTATGTGTCGGAATATGCTTCAGTCCTTATTTATTATCTAGCACATAAAGGAAAATATAAGGATAAACATAAAGATAAAAATAAAGATGAAGATGAAGATCAAGATCAAGAACAAGAACAAGAACAAGATCAAGATCAAGCTCAAGATCAAGATCAAAATGAAGATCAAAATCAAGACCAAGATCAAGATCAGGATAAAGATAAAGATAAAGATTAGCATTAAGATAAAGTTAAGAAGCGAGATTGAGATTAAAACTAAGATCAATTTTTTAAATCAGAATAAGTAACGTAACAATCGGCGTAGCCAGAATGAAATTTAGGGCGGCGGGGCTCGACCCTATTCAGCTGGCATTTCAGGGTACTATTTTATATATATATAAGGAAAATTTTAAAGTTAGGGGGTAGGGGCTCGAGCACCCCCCTGCCCCTACCTGGCTACGCACATGAACGTAAGCAATCTATTGAAAAAAAAAACTAAAATTCGTGCAAAACAATTCACAGTTAAATATATTAGAAAATATCTACATTGCACACTTCTTATTTTCTAGAACTGTCGCTAATAAATTTCACTTCCTACGCTCCGTACGCGTACACGCGTTTAGTTTTTTTGCTGGGTTCTTGTTTGCCCTTATGTTTGCGTGCCTGCGCGGGTGAAGCAGGTTAAAAGTCACTTAACTGTGGCGTGTGCTTGTACATACATACATGCATACATACATATGTACGTATGAGATGAGCGCATATTACCCCGCTTCTTGCCTATGCGTGTTTGTCCTTCTGCCCTTCTACCCTTCTCTAAGGTCAAAATTGAGAAAACAGAAAGACAAAGTCTAAGCGAACTGCAGCAACAACACTTTCGTTACAAACACATCACCTGCTGTCACTACAACTACCAGCATTATCATCACAACAGCCTTGCTATGTAGCGGGGAAGGGGTGGTTAGCTCATTCTACGGTTGTTGCGGTCGCTAGTCATTCTTTTTTGCTTTTGCTGCGTTTAAACTTTTTTTGTGCATCAAAATTTCACTTTTTCCCACATTTAATAATGTCAAGTTGTTGCTCAGCGAGCGTGTAATGCTGATGCAAAATACATCAGGCAGGTAGTCGGCAATTATGCCTGTTTGCCGCTGCGTTGGCATTAAGCTACCTTAGCTCAAATGTGAAAAGCAAAGAAAAAAAAAAACGAAATTGAAATGAAAAATTTGTTGTACACGTTACGCTGTTTCCGTTTTCCTTCCCAAAGTGTTGCGTAGAAAATGTTAATTTGCAGCATCGCGACAAGTGGTGCTGGAAAGTGCAACAACAAAAGGTAAGCCCAGCCGTCACCACACGCCTAAAAATGGCAAGCGCTGTGGCGCAGAAAAGTTCTCTTGAGATGTCAACCTGGCAGGAGACTGATAGTAAAAGCAACGAACCGTGTGCCTGCTTCTAACTACATACATATGTACATATGTATCTATGTATATAGGCACGTATATATGCATGCATGCGAGAGTGCAGCATGTGACGAGCGGTTGCATGTGTAAAGGTGCGTATTATGACTTAATCACATGCCAACATGTTGGCAATTTCAACGTAAATTGCTGCACTGAGGTCCCACCACTGCAAGCTGCTCATTACAACTTAAAAATACACATTCCCACCAGTTTATGCTCGTAAACTTACAGATGGTTGCATGTGCATATATGTAAATAAATTTTGGTTTTTCATCAATCCATGTGTGCAAATAAATAGACCTATGACCAAAATAGTAGAAATGCGCAATTTTTACTAGTTTTGAACATTTTTATTTGCTTGTTAAAAGTTGTTGAAAAATCCTGTTGATTTTTGATAATTGTCCTTTGTTAACCGCCACCGATTTCACTAAAACTTGACATGTGCTCTAAATTTTCTTAGGAACAGGGAGTTATGAAACATGGATACCTTTAACGTCTGTCAAATATATCGACTCAATCATTAAAAGTGCTGGAATTTATACTTAACAAGTAATCTTTAGCAAAAAAAAACAGACTTAAAAAAATATATATATGTATATATATTTCATGATCCAATGATCGGATCTAAACCAGATTAGTACGGGACCACCTCTGAAACACTACCTTTCCGATGCAAAAATCGAAATTATCGAAATCGGTTGACGTGGTCCAAAGTTATGCGGTAATATAAAAAAATAAAATCCGACGAACTGATAACCTCCTCTTTTTTTGAAAGTCGGTTAAAAATTACATTGGTGAAAATATTCTAAATTCTCTCACTTTTTGGGGCGAATTTTCCCTGTGTTAATGAGTTATTTTATTGAAAATTTAGCCTTCCCCTTCTTATCATATTCCCAATGAATTCGCTAGTTTTCAACTAATACTTCTTTGCTGGGAAACTATCAATCTCTGTTTGAAATTTGCGTCATAATTGTTAATGTTTTCAGTTGACTGCCATCAGGATTGGGTGGCATCGGCGTTTCGTAACATGAAAATATGTATATTGGTATTTTACTTTGAAATAGATAGATACGTATGTATGTATGTAGGTAAACAAATTCCCAATTTGGGCCATGCCAGCGAAATGAGATGAGTTTCTACTAATTTTGTAAATGAATATGCAATGCAGTGACTGTGAGAGTGTGATGAGTTTGGCATTGCAAATATTTAATTATGTAAAAAATTGTTCATTTGGAAACCATCGAAGTAGAAACCTCAAACGAGCGGTCGCTTGGCATAATTATAACTTTTTTAAATTTAATTAATTAGAAGAAACACAGTTAATATTTAATTTTAAACCAACTTCACAAAAAGGAGAAGCTTATCTATTCGTCGGAATATTGATTATTATACCGATAACAATATCGATTATTATATCGATAACATTATCGATTTTTACCACTTCACTTCTATTCACTTTTTTCTTAATCCTTATCATTTATTCCTTCATCATCACATTTATCTTTATTTTAAAGTCTAATTTTGAATTCGATGTAATATAAATCAAGTGCGAAAACAATTCAAATTGAACAGGTTGCAACAACAACTATACACAAATACAGAAATTTTCAAATAACGGGTTTGGCCGTAATTTTAAACCTTTCCAATGATGTTCTTGGTTTTGAAATTGGTTCGATAGAATCGCCAAACGAACGGCCACGAAACTTATGTTAGCGTATTAATATATAGACTAGTGAACCTGCATGGCGTTAAAACGCCCAAAACTTGATTTCAAAAACTTCGAAAATTTTCCGAATGTTAGTCAGAGTTATAAGAGCTCCGAGTGCCAGTGAAGAGCAGTCTGGCATAGTGCATGTTTTTAATTTCATCAAATTTCAAATCACCCTTTACCGATGAAAAAAGTTCTTAATTAAAAAAAAAATAAAAACTTTACCACCCATCTACAGGTAAGGTCTTTAATTTGACCTCTCATATTTGAAATTCCATTTCAAATGTATTCCCAAACTAAAATCTTCTTAAATCTCTTTCGTCTGACAGTGTGATATATATGTATTTCAATAAACTAATGAACAAATTTGAATTTGATTGTTCGAACAAATGGCAACCCTGCTACATAAAGGAATAATTTGAATGTATCTTTTAACCACGTGGCAACCCTCTCCAAACGTTCCAAATGGTCAAACTAAAAATTTCTTAACATTCTTTCGTTTGACTACGGTATTTTTATATTTCATATACTTTTTGTATTAGTTAATTGAGTTAGACCTTTCGAACAGGTGACAGCCCTCTTCAAAAGTATTTTCAAGCTCCTTCACCTGACATTGCTATGCATATTGTAATTAACTGATGAATTGAGTGGAATTTGATTTATTAAACATGTGGCAACCACGCAAAGTACAATTTAAAAATAAAAGTTTTTCAAACCCCCTTCGATTGATATCCATATTTTAATAATTCATTAAACATATTAAATAATTTGAATTTAACTTTTTAAACAGATGGCCACCCTCTTCCAACACCTCAAAAATATTCTTAGCGTTCAAACTAAAGCTTTCTTAACACTCCTTTGTTTGACATCCATATTTTGATGTTTCATATAACTTGTGTATAAGTAAACTAAATTCTACATTTCAAGCAGGTGGCAACCCTCTTCAAAATATTTTTTTAAACTACTACTTTCTAGAAACCCCTTTGGTTTGGTACCCATATGGTGATACATATTTTTCATACCTAATATGGTTTTTTAAACAGGTGGCAACCCTCCTATAGTTCAACTAAGAAACAAAGCTTTTCAAAACCATTTCGGTTAATATCCAGTTTGTAATAATTGAATTATTTTTTTATAATTTGAATATAATTTTTTAAAAGGTGGCAACTTTTTTTTAAAAAAGTAAAATTTTATTGTATATAGAGTCTAATTTTAATGTACATAGAGTTTAATTTGGCACCTCATTTTGGAAAATCGAACACGGTGCGGATATGATGCCATTAATTTTTAAATAATTTGAATTTAATTGTTCAACAGGTGGCAACTCTTTTCCAAAAAAAAACCAATTTGCACATATACAGGCCAAGCGCTTTAATTTGACAGCCCATTTTTGAAAATAGAGCAAACGGTGCAGATCTTTCTGCGGTAATACTGACTTTGTGCTCCAAACAAAGAGCGTATACACAATTCAGCTCGCGTTTACTTGTGATAGTGATCACATCTGCTCATATACACTCCTCGTCATTTGAATTGTACACCCTTTCAATCCTTAGTATTTACAGTTTTTCCTTTTGCTTATTTAATACTAACTTTTACCCGCGGGTTTCAACCCAAGTCAGAAGGAATTAACGGGGTCATGTGACTTGTTGTTCCGAAGTTATGGCTGATGAAAAATTCCAAGCCTATGCTAAGTACTACGCCTCCTTTTACAAACTCATTTATATAAACCTTAAGATAAGCATCTACCATAGATACGTTTGCATACCAAATTCCAAGTTCCGGTTCCAAGTACGGTTCCGAAGTTAGAGCTGATTAAATAATTCACGCCTATGGGAGGTGTCACGGCCCCTTTTCCAATAGCGCCCATATTTTGCCATGAGTATGGAATTAATTTTATTTATCTCAACAGCAAGTTCCAATACTCTACCACACATATTTCAAGAGATATACAACATTAAAATTTTACTTAGTATAGGAGGTGCCGCGCCCTCTTTTCCAGTATTGCCCATTTTTCTCTATGCCTATAACCTTCTACGGGTAAATGCACTTTTAAAATTTTTTACAAATTTAGACTTAAAAGAAAATTTCTTTTCCATTTCTTGGACAGCATTTTATATGATTTTTTCGTTTTTCTTAAGAGCGGGAAACAGTTCTTAAAAAAGGTCAACATAGGAGTGTGCCATGCTAATGACCTGCAGTGAATAAGTTAATAATATTTTTAGAAAAATTTCCGATGTGCAGTTATGTAGCCCATTCAATTACAGTGTAATAAAGTGCAAGTTTCAAGTGACTCTAAAATAGCCCTGATTTTTTATTTATTTTTATTTTTTATAGACGGTGCTGCGCATTTTATTCCGTATAAAAATTTTGTCGAGCATAGTTTGTATGAGAGAAAATGCGCAGCACCTTCACCAAAAAGATTTTATGCTCTCACCCCCTAGGACTATTCTATATCGAAAAAAAGTATACCCCTTTTTTTATTTTGAAATCAAAAAATATTTAGAGGTCGCTCAAGGCGCTCAAAGTTTTCCACGTATTTTGTATGGGGAAAAAAGAAGTTTTCGTGGAAATGGTGTGGAATTTTTGAAAATCAATATTTTCTCTTCAACAGATTCCCAGTAATAAAACCCAATTATTTTCTTTAACAATTTTAACTATATTTTATAGGACCGCCAAAATGGGAGGATAAATAAAAAATCATCATTCTTAAAAAATGGTTAAATAAATAATTGAATATTGTTATTGGAAGTCTCCTGAAGAGAACCAGAGTTTTCCGATCGAAAAATATTGGCTTTCAAGAATTCCATACCATTTCCTTGAAAAGTTGTTTTTTCCCATACAAACTACATGGAAAAGTTGGAGCGCTTTGAGCGACCTCCAAATATTTTTTGATTTCAAAACCAAAAAATAGGTGTATACTTTTTTCGATATAGAACAATCCTAGAGGGTGAGAGCATTAAAATTCCGTGTTTACTTATTTTGGACCACCCTTATGCTCATACATGCATACATACGTACATATGCGAACATTCTCGCACTTGGAACTTATGCTCTTTCAGCTATTTTTATTTCCAATCGCTTAGCACAACAATTCTTTTTTACTCTGCATTTTTAAAGCACATTTCTACATTTTCCCACTTTCACTTTTAAACTATGTTCACATATCAATATTATCACGATCAAAGCTCGTTTTTTAATCACCCCGTTTACACAAGCAAATCTCAGGTTATCAGCCGTCAAATTTGTTGTGCTTGTTATTCTCACATCTCAAGGAAAAGTTATGTTTCTTTTCTGTGCCACCGTGATCACGTTTTTATGCTATAATAAGCAATATAAATATATTATAACTTAACATTTTATTAAAAATACCTTTACAAACCTCCTTTCCTTGCTAGCGTACATTTTTGTTTACTTTTACATTTGGCATTTCTCCTCTTTTTTGCAAAAACAATCGATAAAACTAGGATGGACACCGAAAAGTTATCGGTTTAATCTGAGATTATTTTATAATTACAGATTAACAAGGGACGAATTTTATATGGCTAATCTCTTGTTATAATTACATATTAGGGTGTTAAGCTCGAAAATGAGGATAATGTAGTTATATGTTAACCTAGTATTACACTTTTATTCTACAAAACTATTGGCGAAGCATTACTAATTGCAAAAACTAATTAAATCACAAACAATTTGTAATTAAATATCAACCAACTTGACCGAACGCGTGCCGACGCCCACAACAGTAATTTGACACGACAGCAACCGATTTGCATTTGAGTTGCCGATCATAGAGAAAGCAGCGCTGTTGGGGAGTATGCGACTGTGACGCAGCCACCCAGGTACCTGTAGGAGTGTGAGTGTACATATGTATGTTTGTACGTGTTACTGAGAGGAGCATAGCAGTTAGAAAAATGTTATGTATGTACACACAAACCTGTTGAAAAATAAAAATAGAGCAACAAAATATCATGCGAATAATTTTGAAGAAGCTACGAAGAGGAGTTGAGAAGTATTGCAGAAGCAAACAATACTCGGTGATTCCAGTGCGAGATAATTCAGTATTAAATCGGAAGTGGTTGTGTTTGTTTTAAAATTATTGCTGAGTCGCGCTCGATCGGTGAATCTATTTGTGCGTAATAAGCGATGATTTGTGGTAAATTAACTGATGCAAAATATTTGAAAAGTGTTGTGTTGTTTTATAAATTGAATCGTGATGAAGTGAAATGTGTGGTTTAACCAAAATGAAAGAAAAATGTACATTAAAAATGTGTGTGGTCAAGGCTTCGGAAGTCAATTGTAAATTAGAGAAAGAGAATCCCTTCGCTAGCACAACAACGAACTCCAAAAAATGTGTGCAGTAAAAAGGTGAGTACATATTTTGTTCTTAATATTTTTGTACTTTAGTAATCCGTTGCATTACTTTTGCATTAAGACGTAAACATTGTACGTTAAAGCGCAGTTAGTCAGCGACGTAGTGTAAACGTAGGTTGACGTACGTAGCAGCATATCAAATTTACTGTTGATAGAGAGAGAGAGAGAAGCAACAGCAACGTCAACGCCATGCGGTGGTTTTCGTTAACACGCGAATCCCATAAGGTAGATCGTGTCTGCGTCAACCTACGTCTATGCTACGTCGTTGACTGTTTGAGCTTTTAACGTGTCAGCTGACATGATCAAACTTATGAGAGCGCCATGTAAATGAAAACTCACCACCGTGTACGTGCGATGGTTACGCAAGACGTATACTGGTTCCCTCTCTCTCTATCAACAGTAAATTTTGTATGTTGCTACGTCAAACATACACGGCATACGTACACGTCGGTGACGGCTAGCGCCTTTAGGGGTAAGAGCGTGGTAACCCAAGAACGTGTACGTAACGTAGCGTAGAAGTACGGGGACACATGACAAATTTCCTGT
Source organism: Rhagoletis pomonella (assembly GCF_013731165.1). Classification (NCBI taxonomy): domain Eukaryota; kingdom Metazoa; phylum Arthropoda; class Insecta; order Diptera; family Tephritidae; genus Rhagoletis; species Rhagoletis pomonella. Next base: position 36,314 of record NW_023459433.1, on the reverse strand, counting down.
CGATAGAAAGAGAGAGAAGCAACATCTACGTTACGGTCATGCGGTGATGAGTTCTTGTTAGCACGCAGCTCCCATAAGATAGATCGTGTCAACTGAGACGTTCCCCGTTTTTTGTGTCCGTGGGTAACTGCGCTTTATGAAAAGACTTTAAATAATGGGCCTCATGCATAAGATGTGAGCTTAAGCTTAGACTCCATTTTGCACTGATGAGGTGAGCTCAAGCTAAAAAATTTGTACTGAAGATCGAGTCGGAGCTTAAGCGCACTTTTTATGCATGAAGCACAATGTCCTCAGATTTTGAAACCAAAATGGGCATGTAAATTTTTCGGCTTTTTCCAATCCCAAGATTTTCTGGATGGCGTTTTCACAATCCCGGGATCCCGGGATTAGTCCCGATATAGAAATTCATTGCTTTTCAACAACTTGAATGGAAAAAAATGCTTCTATATTGTTTGCGAAGCTCTCCTACCATGAAATAAATAATAAATAAATGCGGTTGAAACCTACTTTTTTATTTAAAGTGGCGTTTATATTTTTTCTCTCTGACCGCAGGCTTTATTTTGAAGGACTTTGTAATTTCAAAGATAGAATTGTTAAAAAAAATTCAATGCAATGTAGAATTAAAATATGGGTAACAAATGAAATAGGAAATTTCTTTAGAACTTAAAAAATTCAATTTTTTTTGGATTCACAAAGACGAATAGGTAATTTGTAAGCTGAAAAAGTTAGAGGAACGAAATACGAGGATGTTATCGAGTTTATATATGCCGTTAGCATATAATTTTTTCAAAAACAAATATTGAGAAATTTCAAGGTTAAAATTTTAAAATGACATTTTCCATATTTACCAGCCCTTCTGCACCAGAAACTTGAATCTGTTTAAATTCTACAGGATTTCATCATTAATTTTATACCCATACTTCTTCTCTAAGCAGATTTTTTTTTAAATCATTTTTAAATTACTGACGTCAGAGTGAAAAATTAAAAACGCAATTTTGCTATATTTGGCCCAGGGTTTTGCGACTATATTGATATTTGTGTTTAAAATTTACTATCGCGCGGAGTTATATGTATAATGGGATAGATATTTATAAAAAAATATTAATTATTAAATAAAAAAGAAATATAGCCATATATATAAAAAACATTTAACCAGAATTTAGCTGCTATTATAAACTGCCACATGTGCTTAAAATTTAACTAATTTTCTTAAGTTTTAATTAAATTTTTTTATTTTAAATACGTACGTGTGTATTTGTGTGTATGTGCGCATTTGTAATACACAGCAATCACGACGTGTAATTTGAAGATTTTAAGGTCATTTTTATTAATTAACTCACCAAGCGGTAAATGCATGCATACATACATACATACGTACCATGTTAGCATAAAACAAGTATGAAAAACGGCAGATAGAATTAAATAAAACGCAGCTGCACTGAAAATAGCCTTAAGTGAAGGCATCGTGCGGTGAAGCGTTGGAAAATTGCGACATGCTATTTGCGCACTTTTTTATTTATTTTTAACCTGTGGCTGAAATCGTTTTTTGGTGAGTGTATGGGGCTTAGCTTTTCTACTTTTACTTTTCATGTAGTTTACCTATTTTATTCAAATGTATTTTTTTTTGTGTTTTCCTACTATTTTATGTATAAATGGCAGCCACATGCCAGCCAGCGGTGGTACACGCATGCCTGGCTACGCGGCTGAGTTTATTCATTTATACGAGTATGGATGTGTGCAATTAAATTAGTAAATGTCCGTTGCTGTGCATATGTAAGCATGTAACGGTGCGCGCGTGTGTGTGGACAAATGTATTTTATGCAAATGCCAGTAGTCTGTTTATAAAGTGTTTGCACATTTTTATTTGGCACTGCCCTGCAAGCCTTAATTTCATTTGTAATTTAGCGTTTTCGCTTTTTTTTTCTACAAAATTTACATTAAAAGATTCGTACTAAATACAAGCTTTGCTCACACTGACGATGTGCTTTGCTGTGTTTTCATTACCAACTGTTGGTTTTTGTTCTGTCGGGGATTTCTTCATTAAAATTCACATTTATTTTGCGACGACGTCAGGTGGTTGTTGTTGCTGTTGTGCCAATGGCTTTTTCGGTTCCCGTGCGCCAAGTATAAACCTTAATGAGCATGCATACATACATACATATATATACTATATAAGTACATTTGCACATGCATATGTTTATGCAAGCAAGCGCACCCAGATATATGTAGTTCTGTGGAAATTTACGGCCGTCGCACAGTGGTGCCAAACTGGAATGTACTATTCAAAATAGTTCAGAACCTGATGCCCTCAGCGCCTTGGTTGGAAAACCTCCTTTCCTATTTAATTGGAAAAGAAGCGACCACAGCGGCTTGGAGAAAACTGAATACCTCCGACCTGAAAATCGGAAATATGACGGCTCGTATGAAGGACATAATTAAATTCGCTAATGACTCCATATTGCAAATATGCGACGCAATAGTTTGAGTAGTTTGAGGTACACATTACAGATCGAGGCTTGGTACACAGATGGATCTAAACTTGAAAATGCTAAAACTGTGGCTAAACTTTGAAAAATCGATACCCATGGGTAGTTGCCCCACCATTTTCTATCGGAAACTCATTCAATGGATATTTGTGGCACTCAATGCCTTAGAAGGGGCACATTAGCGAAATATTTCTGCATTATGTCGGACATTCCGGCAGCCCTACTGGCCGTGAAGTCCCTGAAAATAAATTAAATAATACGATTGCCTCTATGTCCTAAATGCACGAGGGACATGATGGCAATGAGGAGGCTGATTGTCTAGCGGAACCGGGAGCTGCGGCAGTATTTTGTTGTCCGGAACCCTTTTGTGGGCTCACCACAGCACACATAAAGGGGACCAGGAATAACTACAAAATGTAATCAGGAACTGGATGGAATGTCCAGGGAAGACACAAACCGAACAATTTATCTGTCCTGCAAAAGAAACTTCAAAGAAACTGCTCAACTTAGGCAGGGAGGACCTCAAAAATCTCACTGAGTACTACGTGGGACACTGCTTCCTTCACAATCACCTCAGTAAAATTATTCTCTCAGAAACCACCGTATGTTACTTTTATGAGCCGAACGAAGAAAGGCCAGAACACATTTTTTTGTGAATGTGACGCTCTCGCTAGGCGCAGACTTGGTGGTGATACCGTTAATCCATTTGAAATTTGGAACAAAACGCACCTAGAATTGCGTGGCTGTTTAAAAAGGAATCCCATATAGATCACTCTAGAGATCGCGGTGCATATCGTCGGTGATACTGCAAAACGTTCTATGTCACTTATTACCTCTGGTGCTTAATTGATCTGTTATCTGTATCTGATCTATTCTGGCAATCGGTTTTCTTCATCAGCCAAAGGTATATAGTTTTGTCATTCGTTTATTAGGGTGTGCCGATTCGCAGATGCATTTCGCTGCAAGTAAGACCATCTAAGTGTCAAGGGTACAAATAGACAAAGACCGTTTTACAGTATCACCGACGATATGTCCTATAATAATAATAAGAGTCCATAACCTTCATTTTTCTAATCCAATCTATTTCTAAACTAATTTATTTGTTTAATTTTTTGATGCGTAAACATATTCGTTGCTTCTGCGTGTTCACGATTTGTTTAGAACTATTTCGATATAATTTCGGGACCGTTTCGTGAACTGCTGGGGACTAGTTTAGGATTGGGTGTAGTACGAAATCATTGTGGAATCTGTTTAGGACCTTTTCGGGAGTGGTTCATGTCTATTTGATGACCATTTTCGGACTAGTTTTGGCCCATTTAGAGATTAGTTCAGGACCAGGCCAGGGGTAACTTTGGCACTAATAAGGATCCGTTTCTGGACCGTCTCAAGACTAGTTTGGGATAATTTCGGTCTAAGTAGTTCGAACTAGAGACGAAATGATCCTGAAATAGTCCTGAACTATTCCCGAAGTAGTTACGAAAAAGCCTGGTCCCGAAAATATAAATAAAATGAAATAAAAGTAATTTTTAAGCAAAAAACAAAACCGGCTACAATTCTCATATACAAATTTAAGATTATGTGAGGTAACACCTTTCCTTTACAAAATTATAGAAATCGGTTAACGTGGTCCAAAGTTATCCGGTAACATACATAAAAAAAAATATTCCTATGAATTAATAACCTTTCTCCTTTTTGTTTACCTATTCTATGTAACAGAGGTTTACACATCAAATTGCATGAGTACCTGGTACATACGCCCCAGTTTTGAATTTTTATTTGTTTTTAAATTTTTTTTAGCAAAAAGTGCAGCGACCGTAACAATTTTGAGGCAAACCATTAAAAAACTAGTTAAAAAAACTATAGGGTTCCACCGAAACGAAAAACTTCTCATCCTTTTGCAACTTGCACTTCATTATACTAAAATTTATTAGGAAAAAAATTTAAGTTCTGACGATAGTTTTTTTATAATTTTTATAGTTTTTCTGATAAATATTGAAGTTTTGGTGATAATTTTTTATAAATTTAAGCTTTTACTTTTGAGTCACCAATAGTCGATATCGACTATTTTCGATTTGGAATAATTTTTGAAAAAGACAATATTTTTTTTTTGGCTTACGCTAAGATCTAAATTTTTCAATTTCCGTTATTTTATATGCTTATTTTTATATTCGTATTATTATATTTTTTGAATATCTCAAGCACAAACATACAAAAATGGTAGTCGCTTTAAAGGTCATACAGGTCATTATCTAAGGGCATAAAATAAGATACATATGTATGTATATAAAAAAAATTAGAAAAACAAAAAATTACAGAATTTTGAATTTAAAAAATCGTAAAACAAAACTTATAAAAGTTTTGGGCTAAAAGTTTTTTATGAAATTCCACCAGCTGATCTTAAAAGGTCCTAAAATTATCAGGAAGATGTTTCTTTGAGATAAAAGTTGAACTTTGAAAAAAGTTTTTGCAGTCTAAAAAAAGTTAAGTTAAACAATTCTTATTTAATTTAAATTTATTTTTAACCTAGAGTTTTTTTCGATGTTCAAACACTCATATTAAAAAAAAGAAACTTCTCGAAAACTTCAGGATCTTTTAAGATTGGTTGGAGGTATTACACCGTGGGACAAAAACAAAAAAAAAAACTCAAAACGCACGAAAGAATCGATATACCTACGAAACTATGGACCAAATATAGTAAAACTGCGTTTTTAATTTTTCACTCTAAAGTCAGGAATTTTTCAAAGGACTTTGAAGGTTTAAAGATATGATGAATTAAAAAAATTTGTTAAAAAAATCAGTGCAGTGTAGAATAACAATATGGGTACCAAATAGGAGAGAAGAATCTCTAGAATTTAAAAACAATAAAGTTTTTTTGGTTTACAAGGACGAATAGGCATTGAAAATGCGCTTTTAATAAACCTTATCCTTTTAAGTTAATTAAGTTTGCAGAACGAAATTCGATGATGGCGCGTGCTTATATTAGCCCTCAAACAATAATTAAAAAGAAAAGTTTTGCAAATTTTCAAGGATATTTAAGGACAAAATTTGTAAATTACACTTTCCATACCCATTCGTCTTTATGCACCAAAAAATTTACTCTGGTATAATTCTAAAGACTTTTTTCTTTTATATGATATAGTTTTTGAAATAATCATATTTTTTTAAATTCGAAGTCCTTTTAAAAAAATCCTGATGTCAGGGAGAAAAACTAAGTACGCATTTTTACTATAATTTAGCCACAGTTTCGCGAATATATTAATTTTTTTGTGGGTAAAATTTATTGTCGCACGGTTTTATATAAACAAAATTTTGCAAAAATAATTTGCTTTTAGGTTTCATAAATTTAAAAATTCTGTAAATTTAGAAATATACCGGAGTATCAATTGTAAAACTACACCAGAATCATTTTTGTAACTATAATAGTTTTTGAGATATTATTCTTGTTTTTTCTTCAAATTTTTTTTATTGAAAATGGCCTCAAGCTCAATAAAATTGTTGAATTTAATTTCTCTTTTACCAGAACTCGGTTATATGACACAATAAAAGCTTGGACCAAAATTCATTCAAATAAAAATGGCCGATTCCAACCATTCATTAGTCGATTTGACATGGATTGACCACTTGCAACTTCTTTAGTTTTGTTTTCAATCATTTTTTTAATATGTAAGATTTATTTACATACATCCCTATACTTCGCACTAAAATTTTAATAAAAAAAAAAATCAACAAGTAACTTTTAAACCAATAACAAAACCGACTTCAATTCTCATACATTTTCTCCATAATCCAATGAACGAATCTAAACCAAATTAGTATGGGATCACCTTGGAAACACCAGCTTGCCTTTAAAATAAGAATTAAAGAAATCGGTCAACGCAGTCCAAGGTTATGCGGTAACACACATAAACAAATATTCCGACGAATTGATAACCTCCTCCTTTTTTGAAGTCGGTTAAAAAGTAGGACCGACAATTCTCTTCGACAGTTTTATTAGCTTTCGTTTAAAAAAATAAAAAAAATTAAAAAAAAAATTAAAAATTCAAGTTTGGCACCACTGTGCGCCGCTGCCGCTCGAGTGTTGTTGTTGTTTGCATCCATGCGTCCACGTTTTTATTCAGCTTTTGGAATATTGAAATAATTTATTTGGCCACTTTTTTGCGGCAATCGGCAGGAACACAATGAAAATTGTAATTAAAATCAACAGTTACTATACAAATGTAAAGTAATTATGTCATTATAATGCGATTTTGTTCGGGGCTACTTTGATGTTGCAGCAAAAATGTTACGTATACGCCTAGCCATGGTGATTGCCCATTACGCAATTTAATGTTGTGTGTAATTTACTTAGTAGTTGTTGGCAGTGGTGATGCATCTCCTTTTCTCTGTCTATCTCTTTCTGCCTAGTTTGGCCATCCTTCTCGCATAATTCTTCATCACCAACATTCTACCACACCCCGCCTCCTACCCTATTTACCCATATCAGTTACGCAATTTGTCTCCGACATGACTGCTTTGGTTAATTTTTTCTTTACGTTTCCTTTAATTCTTCGCAAAGCAACAACAATGTCTTCATCTGTCGCAATGCCACAATACATCGTCTGTCCAGTCGTATCATAAATTAAGAAATTTCATACCGTTACGTAAATTACCTGCTCGTAAAAATAGAAAAAAAAAAAACAGAGTGGCTCCATTTGAGTCTAAGGCATAAGCGTAGATAATGCGCGTTAAGGCAGCAACAAATTAACGCCTCTTATTTGCGCGATAACAGAAATTAATGAATGAAAAGAAAATAATAAAAAGTGTGCCGTTAGACATTTTTTTTTTGTAGTAGACGCAAAATGTCGCTAAGGGAAATCACCGATGTGGCCAGGGGACGCTGACGCTGACGTCTTTTCAGGTCCGTTTACAACAGTTATGGGCGTAAGTTTGGTTTTTGGTGAGTGTGCAAGTACAATGCTTAAATAACTGCTAAAAGTAAATAAATGCCAAACCAAATAAAACAAATTTATTTAGCAACAACTTTTTAAGCCGAAAAGTCTACCAAGGTGCTGACCCAGAAATAAAAATTAGATTAAGTGTGATTAAAACTGGGCATAAACAGTTAAAGTGCCTTCCTATTGGCGCGCTCATTTACTCACTTAGCGCCACGTTAGCGTCTTTGTTAGTGCTACCACAGAACTTTTAGCTATTTATAAGTACTATCTAAAAATAAGTACGCACTCAAGTACGAGTTATTTGCGAAGGAGTCGCTTTGGCTGCCCCTGGAGGAACATTTGCGGCCAGCTGCTGGCAAATATTTTACTATAAAATTTTTTAGCTTTTGCTTTGCCTCTCTGGTTTTATTTTTTCATAATGCGTTTTTTTTTTTAAATTTACTCACTCTTACTTTACTCGTGTTGCAGATTGTTTGCTGGCTGCTTCTGCCTCTTGGTATTTTTTTTCTGGGTTCTAACTTCTGATCATGTGATTTATGCGCTTGTTTCTTGATTTGCATACGAAATAGATATTTTACTTTTAAATGAGCTGCAAAAATTATTGGGTGGTGTAAATTAAAATAGGAAATTTATTGAAATGGTAGCATACAACTGGCTGTTAAGTTTTTTTTTTGACTGCAGGATGCTTATTTATTGCGACTGTCAAATAAAAAGGTCAAAGATAAGTTAAGTTTTCGGCTTGCAAGTTCATAGACCCCTTTAGTGTATCTAGTAAAAGTGGTATGATCTCTCTCTCTATCTATCTTTGTTGACATATTGGGGGTTGGGAGGGGGCTTTGGAATGTGGTGACGTTCGTGAAGAGGAAACACTCCTGGGTACTGCTTTACCTACATTGCAGCATATTTACAACCTCGTATTTTTACTTAATGCTAAAAGTGTAAGTAATGTATGTAAGTGGTGCGAGAACCAACTGTGAAAAACATGAGAAATAGGCTGGAATCGTCAAGGGCAACAAATTGGCGAGTCACCGATTTATTGCAGTGGTGACAAATCGGCAACATAATTTTTTTCATGTTAATTTTGAAATAATTCCGTCATCAAAAATTCCCAATCTAATCACTTTCGCATCAACAGTATTATCCAAAAGCATCTAATTTATGCTAAAGATGGGCTTAAAAAATAGGAAGGCCCATGGCGAGAGAAAGAATCAATTCGGTTTTTAAGTTCCATTTTTGTATACCAAAAATAAATGAAGTATTCAAAAGAATAAAATTATTCCAAATATCACCTGTAGCAATAAAAATGCGACGAGGAAACGACTCATTCAGGTAATAAGAAAATGACTCGCCCAGGCGAGTTGCCTTTCACGGACGTTTTAGAGCGATACGATGACGATATTACCGGCAATAATTTTGTTGCCGAGGGCGACACGTTTTCTAATTGCCAAGGCAATTATGGCTAAGATAGTAAAAAGTCTAAGGAAAAAGTTCTCTCATTCTCCACTCGTGGTGAAAATCTATTTTTGGAGAAAGTACTTGTATGCCATTTAGCTTGCGTCGCTCCAACAGTTGCAATGGCAGAGTGAAAAAAGCACAGATATACGAGCTAGCGTCTCGGTTAGCGGTTTTTTAATTTTTTTTTTTTTTTTTTTTTTCTATAATTATTTTTTTTTGGAATTTTTAGATTTTATATATAGATAAATATATTTCAATTAGTATTTAGAAACTTATTTTTTTTCATTTCTAATTTTTTTCTCTTTTAATTTTTTGATGTTCTTTTAGAAAGAAGAATATTTTTTTCATTTCATTTAATTTTAAGGAACTTGTGTTATTTATTCTTTTTCAAATATTTTTTTTGTTTCATTTTCTTTCAATTTCTTATTTTTTTAAGGAAAATATGTTTTTATTTCATTGAATTTTTGGGATCTTATTTTATTTTCTTTTAAGTTTTAGATTTTGTTCTAAGAATAAAAATATTTATTTTTTACTGTTTTAACTTTTAAGTATTATTTTCTTCTTTTCTGATTTAATTTTTTACGGGTTAAATTTTTAATTTTTTTGTTAAAAAAATATATTTTTTTTATTTTAATTTTTTTACACAATATATTTTCATTTAATTTTCTTTTATTTACTAGTTTTTTTTTTTTTAATTTAATTTAATTTTCAAAAAGCTTGCTTGCTAAAAGGCCAATAGCATAACGCTAAGACCTACTCGTAAGCAGATCTCTCAATTAGTCTTTCGAAAGACAGTGAAGAGCTTTCAAGGTAATTGCCAGAATTGACAATTGTCCTACGAAAGGCTTTTAGCCACTTGCAGTTTATTATACTAAAATTTTACAATCTATCAAAGTGCATACCCAAAGTTTTTTTTTAGTTTAGAACAAAAAATTTTTAGTTTTGGTGAGTTTTTTTTTATAACATTTCGAATTTTGCTTGTAATTTTTCGTTTTGGGGAAACCCTGCAATGTTTTCAGCTAGTTTTTATTAAGTAAAATTTATTAACTGGAACAGGAGAATGGAGTTTCTTCAAAATTGCTACCTTTTCCGCAATTTTCACTAAAAAATTTAGCATGGACGTATAAAAATTAAAAAAAAGAAATGGGTTCAACTGGTATCCTGCTAATTTTATAAGATTTCATAAAAAAAAAATAATAACATTTGTTAAAACAAAAAGCCTCCAGTGAATTATGGCCATTAAATTCCAGTTTTTAACCAATGTGCAATGGTGCACAGCGCTTAACGCCATAAACACGCAGTTAACTCGCAGCCTTAAGCGATTCGATCCGTGAATCGATCCAAAAAAATAGAGAATCGAAATTCGATTTTTTCTCAATTGATGCTTATAACATTGCATTAGAAAATCTAGAAAATTTTAATCAAATTTGAATTTGAGACTAGTACAAAAAATTAACGGGGCTTGGATATTGCATCTAATTTAGAGTATTTGCGATTGTTTATTTAACAAAAAAATAGCCAAAGCGCAAATTGGAGCAAAATGATAAGCATTTCAAAGCCATACAAGTGAGCGGCAGTGTATAAGTTAATAAAATTTTCTAGAAAAATTTCGGGTATGCAGTTAGTAGCCCATTTAATTTTAGTATAACAAAGTGCAAGCTGCGATTTATTTTTTGACGATTTCTTCCTACAACGATAATTTTTATTTCGATTCGAATCGATCAAAAGATCAATTTTTTTTTTATTTCGATCTGAGGCCTTCTCTCTGGCACAGATGCTCAAATGTGCAACAGCGATTCATTTGAGTGGTCGACGATTGCCTGTATCATTTCGATATCAGCCCTCGAAACCAGAAGAGATTAATATGGAGCTCCTGAGCCAGCAGAGTAAGTTTCGTTGATCTCATACATATATTGGCGAATGGTCAATATTGGCGGGCCGCCATCCTTACATTGATGGCATATGCTCGAAACTTAAAGAATATTTCTCCGATATAGCTCAACCCTTAACCTCAAGAAGTCTCACCTGATCCTACACGAAATCCGCTGCAACCATTTTAACACTCTGGACTAAGAAGGTCAGGCTTTAGATAAGAATTTTTATAGTTGGAATGCCGATTCCGAATTATTGAAATCGGACTAAAATTACGGCCGCTTTTCATATAACGGTAAATTTCAGAAATGCTGGAAACTTCAACATTTCGAAATTTAAGGACGCTAATTTACTCAAAATTGATACACCCCGGCTTACCATGTGGCGGTAGCTTACGGAAAGGTGAAAAACATATATTTAATACTTGCACCGGGTATTGAATGTTCGGCTCCGCTCGAACTTAGACTTTCTTACTTGTTTTGAATGGATTTTTTTGGGCGTGTCATTGGGCCGATTTTGAACGTCTTCCAGGTTAAAGTGTTCCTGACTATAACTAAGATATAAACCGAATTTCATTAAAATCGGATAACATTTACCATGTCTGCACTCTAGTATATTGGGTGTGGCAATTTGCCAATATATGCGCTTTTTAACATTTCTTCATTCGTAAGTAAAAATACCACCGATAACAAATTTCAGTAAAATCGGAACACAATTGGCCGTCTTAAAATCGAATACAACCTAAGCGGTTTCTTTGCTTGTACTACATTTAAACATAAAAATAACCATTTTCCTTGCTTCTTACCACATTTACTAAATAGTGGGATTTTTTTTTTCATTCGCAACATTGTTGCATAACCGTATTAACTGGAACCGCTCTACACCTTACAGATTCAGCAGAAAATAACATCAACGAAGGACACTCTCTCATGTTCTTGTGCTCTTTGCAACGGGAGCAACATGTTGCTAACGAATGACATCTGCACTCGGCTAGTATAACTGACGCATGGCTGCCAGTTGTTGGGTGTTGCACTTACCTTACGCGTGCTCGTATATGTGGCTGTAGAGTTGGGCACATTGGCAGTACAGCGCCATGTGCCAAGTTCAAGGTAATTCACTGGAGGGCTTTGCTCGAAAATGCCTCAATGACAGTCAGCTTATTTTTAGTGCGGTTGTTTAAAGAATAGAGGATACAAGTAAATACGAAATAAATGAAAAAAATATTTTTTATATGATAGTGTAACTTAAACAACGTAATCAGGAAATATTAGGCTTAATACGATGAATATGTATTTTAGAAATTATTTTTTGTGACATGCAATTTTGCGAAATACAAATAAATATAGGTATCAGCGACAAGTGTTCTAGGATGGTTTCTATCCTCATCAATTGAAACAGCATATGCCAATAAATCTCTTTTACCGGTTCAATCGTGGGGTGGGAATAAAATGAGTTCTAATTTGAAACAACCTTTTTCAAATGATTCTGTTCATGTTGCGAAATCATCGCTTTCAGAAACTACAAGGAAGTAGACTGAAGAACTCAGTTTCCTTCGATGGAGCCATGAACGCGTGAACGGAGGAAGAGTAACAAATCACCCTACAAATTGGGATTTTATTTCCCAACTCACTAGCTTTTATCACTGCACCTAGTGCCGGACCTTCGTCAGGCGCTTCCGCTATACGGCTGAAGCCTGAATTATTATTAGATATTGAGATCGACAGCACATTGTTGCCTGACATCTTCGGTTCGGTTTGCTTTATTTGCGCTATTTGCCACATTCAAGTTAGAGGAAGAACAAATTTTCTAGCATATTTAGCAAGTCTAGAGAAGAAAAGTGTAACGACTACTGGCGGAATGAAAATGACACGTTTTAGGTATCGCGGAAACTGACTTAGTTATTCAGCTATTTAATGTTGTTTAAAAATGTCCACAGGTTGGGCCATAAAAAACAAACGCAGAGAGCCCGGAATGGGAAAAACATTCTATGTAGACATAAAAATAAATAAGAAATTAAATTATATGAGGGAAATTTGATAAGTGAGACGCTTTTTAAATAGAAGATATTTAGTTTTCTTGCAGAAAAGCATTTATTTCTCAACAAAGTTTCCTTTTACCTCGATACTCTAAGTACAGTGTCTTCCCGTTTTTTTTCTCTTTCCAAATAAAATGGTTTCGTGAAGATTCTCAGAACATGCATTTGTTTTAGTAAATATCTCTTTCTTCCCAACTTTCTTATCACCGAGACAGTTTTTTAGGTTTGGAGATAGTAAATACTTAGCCTCTGTGCGCAAAATCTTCGGAATATGCTGAGCACTAATAAGACACCATAAGTGTTATAAACATTTTTACAAACTTCTTAGAACCGATACTCACAACTCTAGATTCTGCTCCGATTATGAGGAGACAACAGAACGCTTGATCACGAATTTACCAGCACTAACAAGCAGAAGAGCGAAATCTTAGGCAACTATCTGTACATTCCCAGCCAGACGAATGGCACTGAAATACCAAATAAGGAGGGGCTCAATAGTGGCATAAATAAAAGGCAAAATTGTGAGCAGAAAACATTCGATATGTTTAAATTTATTTTCCAGGAATTATTGCGAAACAAATCTACGATTGCATTGCGAATATTATTTTACAGTCATGGACAAAGTTTTATTGACTAAATGTGTACAAAGTACAAAAATATTAAGATATTTATGTGGCAGTAACCAATTGCTAACTATGTATTTAAGTATAATAACTCTAACTAAATACACCTATCACACAGTGTCTACTTTTACTACTACTTATTTACATAATTTAAGTGTGCTGAATAATTTTAATAAATATACTTACTAGGCTGTGCCATTTTTGAGCAACTTTTTTTTTCAACTAAAACACAGGCTAAAAACTTTCAAAACGTGAAAAAAAGAGCCTCTAAAAATTTGAGCTCTTAATATTATCATTAAGTGGTGCCTGTTCCTAACTTTCCATTTCCCATATAAATAACATGGGAAAAAAATGTTTCGTTTTTCTTATTTTTGTAGCTTGACTTATAAGCATTGTAAAAATGAACTGAAAAATTATTTTGGTAGGAAATTGAACGCTCTACAAAAAAGTTTTAAGTAATTTTTTTTACAGAGTGAGCCGTTCTGAAGATTTTCAAACTTAAAGTTGCAAATGTATGAAATTATGATTTTTATTTTATCAAACTGATACTGATAACATTATCGATTATTTTCTGTTCAGGCAACCTTGCCGTTTATTTTTGCCTTAGAAATTAGAGGACTGAAATAATAGACATAGCATCCGCAAAAGGGGCGTGAGACTTTTTTCACTAAATACATATAGATCTTTTGAATTCAAAATATGCATGGAAATCATGAAGTCGTAGTTTCTCGGTGTTTTTAATTTTTTTTTGTGACAAACAAATTTATGACAGCGCGCGTTTCCACTCCGAGGGCCTGAGTTCAAGGCCTGGTCAAAGCAACATCGTAAAAAAATTTATAAAAAAGTGTATTCGGAGTGCCGTTCGGAGTTGGCGTAAAACTGTAGGTCCCTGCCCTATGTAGGACAACATCAAAGCGCACGCCACAAATCGGAGGAGAAGCTCGGCCAAACACTAATGGTGATTTCGATTCTACCAAAAGATGTCGTCTTTGCAGGGTTGAGTGTAACATCAAAGACATTTTGCACCGGGGAGGGGCCCCTTTTTTGGAACTAAAGAAATCACCATAACATATTTATGTGTAAGCTCCAATCTATTATTATTATTTCAAAGAAGAATATTTTTTTTTCAAAGAATTAAAATCGGTTAAACCCGTCTAGTTGGAAAAAGGAAATTACAATTCGTACACTAAGTATAACCAATCCAAGGAATAAAAAACAAAAAGTAAGAAATAAACCTTGCCGGAGTTAAAATTCTTAGAACTTAGCTAGGTTAAGGTCTTGATAGAAATTGGCTATTAGGTCAAATATCGAGTTCATATGAAAGATATTTGGTTTTTATATAAATATCAACGTATATTTATATATGAAATAAATAATTAAATTAAGATTTTAAGTATATGTAAGCTAAACATTACTCAAGCCCCTTTCGTTTGATACTAATATTGTATACATATATTTTTTCTAAAATTACAATCGTAGACCTAAACCGTCCACGGACACACTTAAATAAGCACAACAATTTTTTTTATCCAAATCGTACAAATCACAACTCAAAATTTAAAATTTTTTTCCCAAAAAATATTATTTCTTCATAGCTGAACAATGATTTAGAGAGCGATATAGAGATTTTATCTACTCAAACGAATATTAATTTTTATTTAATTTTTTATTTCCTCTAAAAATCCCTCCATTCTATTCTCCACAAAAGCCATTGCGCATTATATTACCATACTTTTTCCATTCAACAGACCTAAACACGATCGTCTCAAACAACAACTAAATACAATTAGCGCCAACTTATCTACATCTCCAGCTCATATAACAAAGTACTCTTGCATGCCAAAGTGTATGTTTAAATGATTACAAGCCACTTATGTCAATACAAATTACACGCATGCTATGTATCCACATTAGGGTGGTCCAAAATAAGTAAAGTCGGAATTTTAATGCTCTCACCCCCTAGGATTGTTCTATATCGAAAAAAAGTCTAATCCAATTTTTTTATTTTGAAATCAAAAAATATTTAAAGGTCGCTCAAAGCGCTTCAACTTTACCATATATTGAAAATCAATATTTTTCGATCGGAAAACTCTTCAGGAGACTTCCAATAACAATATCCAATTATTTATTTAACTATTTCTCAATAATGAAGATTTTTTATTTATCCCCGATTGTATTTTCTGGCATTTGCTTGGGGTTCTTGGTGGTCCTATAAAATATAGTTACTACGAAAAAATTGTTAAGAAATAATTGAGTTTTATTATTGAGAATCTGTTGAAGAGAAACAGATTCTTCCGATCGAAAAATAATGATTTTCAAGAATTCCATAGCATTTCCCCGAAAAGTTCTTTTTTCCCATACAAAATACATGGAAAACTTTGAGCGCTTTGAGCGACCTCTAAATATGTTTTGATTTCAGAATAAAAAAATAGGGGTATACTTTTTTTTCGATATAGAACAATGCTAGGGGGTGAGAGCATACACATTTCGACTTAAATTTTTTTAATGAATTTTTGGACCACCCTAATGAACATACATACATATCTAGTTGGGAACAAGTGAATGAACGAATGATGGCAGAAGTTGACAAGTTAGTGTATTTGCAAAAAATAAACGGTAATTAATTTTACAAAACACAAGCGACAACATGATGGATACATGCCATTTTAGGCAAACATATGTATATATAAATAAATTTATATACAAACGCACATACACACATATGCACGCTAGTGCGCATACAAATAGCTAAAGTCACGTACTTTAAATAAGCCATGCCCAAGCAGCATACACAAAGACTCATTAAGGGGCGAAAGGAAAAAAAAAATCTGCACATATCTATACATATACATACATTTAAAAAGTATGTAGGGCGAAATATAAAAAGAGGTTAAGCACATCTGTGAACAAATGTATATTTTGAATCGTCCCAGTGGGAAATAAGGAAGTCGAAGGCGCTTAGGAGGCAGCGAGTGAGGCAGCTGGGTGGCAAGCGCTGGTTGTGCTGGTTGCCCAACGAATCCAAGTGGCACATAAGTGCTGCTTTGGTTTGTGCGATGCTACAAGTATTTATTTCCGAGTTTCCGAGTTTCTGAGGTGTTGCCTAGGGTTTGAGTACAACGTATGCAGTTATATGGGAAATGGAAACTGCTAAGCCTGCCGAGGAATGTTAAGAAGGCACTGCTGCCACATAATGAATGGGAATTAAGTTTACAACTCGTTGCTTGATTGTAAATTTCAATTACTCGCATATGAAGCATGTGCGCTGCGTGAACAAAGGGAAAATGTTAGCTGCATGGGTGTGGTGAGGATTGCTGACACCGCCGATGTTGCCACACTATAGGTAAGGTGTGTGCCTACAGCCCGAAAGTGGGGGGCACATTTTAAATCCGAGAAAACTGCCAAATATGCGTCGAGATTGACAAGTGACACGAAAATCCGCCCTAAAGCTTAGCATGTTCAAACGGAAAATTTAAGTAAATAAATTTGTAAAATAAATACGTAAAAACCGCATAAATGTGTGCGTGGTGGCACGCGTCTGCACGTTGTGTGCGCTGGGCGTATGTGTGTGTAAGTGCGTGTAATAAAATGCCAGTAAATCGCGGCATACAACGCCGAAAAGTAATATTACCACAAGTATTTTGTACCTTTCCGCTTCAGCGCCAGCTACATACTAGCTCACCAGTAGGTGTGTCGTAGGATGGCACGGCGTATACGTAACTTTGAAGTGAAGTGCTAAGCTGATAGCATTGTTGGAACTTGTTCGTCGTTGCTTTTATTATACTTGATGTTGTTTTTTGGTGATTTCTGTGCTGTATTGGAGGAACGGAATCTGTATCTGAAATTTCTTATCATGCCCCGGAGTGGCATCAAGTGTAAATGTGTCACGTTTTCACGCATTCGTGAGACAAAGTATTTGATGCGCGCCGCTACAGTTTGTTTTTTTTTCCTGTACTTTTCAAGTTCCATTGCCACATCGCCGCTTGGTTGCTTACCTTCGCTGCTGTCTCTTATCTAACTGTAACGGTTGTTAATGTGCGCGAGTGGGGTGTACATTTCACGTAGGTTCATTTGTTTGTTTTGTCCTTAAGTCTTGTGGTGAAAGTATTTTGTTAAAAATTTAATAGAAAATTTGCTGCAGTAACTTTGTTGTTGAAGTAAAAATTACATTTTGATTGCAAATAGCTGCACGTCAGGCGAGCGCGGTAACGGTTTGAATGCTTTCCATTTTCTTTCATCACGACAGACAGAATTTCCCTTTACTTCTTTCTTTTGTCTTTTACAAAGCGCACCTGCAAAAAAAAAGAAAACCGCAAAAAATTTTGTCTATTCAATTCGCCTGCCATGGCTGGCGCTTGCTGACAATCGTTGTGCCTCTTTAACAAATCCTATCACGCGCTGGTTTATCGCTGCTTATTCTTATGCTCGCCCCACCCACTTAGACGCACTCACATATGATAAGTATGTCTATCTACAATCAAATAATGCTTGCTACTAATCGCACTGCAACTGCCAGCGCGTTTGTGTGCGTGGCGCCCAGTTATACCCGCATGGCAAAGTAAGGGAGTCTTTGTACATGTACATACATGTATCTCGGTATGTATGCATGTAAAATGTGCATAAATAATTTAAAATTGCCTGTAATTTTCAATAAAAGAAACATTTTGAAGTACACGCATGTTCAACAATAAAAACAACATTTACATAAATAAATCTACATTTGTATGTACATGCGTACATAGCAACAAAGCATGTACATTAGGGTGCATCACTTTCCATGTTTTTCGATGGTAATTACAAAAAATTATAATATTTGGTGATTTTCGCGAAAATATTTCGGAAAAATATTAAGCTTTAAGTCAGCTGGACTGATTTGAATATTTCTCCAAAAAACACATAATTTTGATCACGTTGATAAAATCTTCATACTTTTTATGCAGACCTTTTAAGCTTAAATTCTTCTATCAACTCTGTTAATTTTTTTGATTTTTTTTTAATATTTATAAAAAAAAAAATGATTTTTTGTGGTACTTTCAGTTTGGTCCAGCTCACATACATCTTAATATTTCTCCAAAATATTTTGGCGGACGTCTTTAAATATGAATTTTTTCGGTGTTGCACCCTAATGTACCTATATTTGCATAGACTCATCCATTTAGTACTCATGTGGCTCCGGTCACATGTGGTTAAGTGTACGTCAACCGGTTGCTCATTTCATTGCTGTAATCCTTTTGTCGTACGTTTGCTTATAGTATTTAAGCTGCATTTGGGCTTATAGCGTCCTACACATTACATCCACCACTGTAATAGGTAACTTTTGGTATAGCCGAACGCAATTTTAAACTCTGTTTTCGTAACGTTCGTTGTAATAGCCCAAAAGAATCGAAATAGATATAGAAGCAGAGAGAAATGAATTAAGATATGTCTACCTGTTTCTCCGTCCGTGCTACCAACAATTCGAGTAGAAAATTATGTATTGTAAATGCTTGGGTGTAGCAGAACAGGAGACACTGGTGTATGAAAGATCTTTGTTTTTTTATCTCAAAATACCCTCTGTGTCCTTAATGAATCCTTTAATGGCTCTGGTCGGCGAATTCCTCATGAAAAAGTTTTCGACCATTGGAGCGTTGTCTAATGCCATTTCTGTTTAATACAATTTTATCTATTTTATTGGGAATGTAGCCGAAGAGCCTGGCCTGTCTAAAGCCCCCTTCCACTCCTCAGTACCTTCTGCGTTCAGAGTGTACCAACTCTGTAATTATGGCTCTCGAAGACCAAATAACTGAGACCAAAACTATATTTCCGGCCCAAAAAAGGGCAGTTAAGAATGCTTCTTGTGCCAATTCGTCAGCGGCCTCATAACCTCCGCACCGCGCAACCATTATTTTAGCTACCAAACTTTAAAGTATGCATGGTTCCTTAGCTGTCTGCGAAGATAGCCAGAGAGAAGACGTTTAAAAAGTATTCATGCATAAATTAATATTGCTGATACTTCGACCTGGAACAGCGTGAACGAACGGCATATGGGAACTTCATAACTGCTCTGTTTTTCATTCTTGAACCGTCTGTGTAAGTTAACACGATATGGTGCCCGCCCTTAGCTATCCCCTGCGTGTCCCGAGTCAGCGTATTTGGCATTCTCCGGCTGGCCAGTAAAGCCAGTTCTAATAGTATAAGCGGAGGCGGTATCAGTAACATGAACTCCTAAATGCTGTCGTCAGCGTCTGTGAATCATCGGTTGGCGATTGAAGGTGCAGCGATGCAGCTGGATATCAAGTGGAAAGTCAGTCACGTCCGCCAGACAATTGCGCTTTAATTAAGTTCAAGAATTCTATTGTTAGCTAATTAATCAGTAGAAGACCAAATAGGCATAGCCAAATTGCTGAAAAAAATATATGTATTTAAAAAGTTTAACCCGACAAAAATTCACTTATAAGTGCGTATCTGACATCAAAGGCAGATAGAACGTTTGCACAATCTTCATGATATGCAGGCCTCTTTAGTTAGAAAATCATAAACTCCGCATATTTCACTGGGGGTTTGTAACGGTTTCCCGTCATACGGCACGAGGTACTAAAGAACAGTGTCTGCTCAGCACACCCACTAGTCGGAAGCCGCTTTGGCCGCCCGCGGGCGACCCATGGCCAAAAACACTTTCCATCTTTACAGCGTACGCTGTGCCCACTTATTAAAGCCCTTTAAATTCAACAGAAAAACGAAAACTCATTTCGAAACACCCTCTTCATGAACGATGGTATACAACGAAAAACTTGGTATTTATCTTTCTACGCCTTTTCCAAATACGATTTCGCACGAGCCTGCGTTCCCAGTAAATATTCCGACAGTTGCTCTTTCACCGCTGTGTATATGAGCAAATTATTTACGTGCAGAGCTTCTGGTGTTGGCAAACAAGTATGCATACCAGCACTTAACTGCACCCCCTCCATACGTACGAGAACATTCATATGTATGTACATATGTACATACCTACACGCGCACCCGCACGCAACTAACATGAACACATTAAAATACGCCAGCGACTCGTGCCTCATTTAGAGCCAGCTTCTTTATCAATTGTTGAACATTTGTATACGTATGTACATCTACGAGCATACAAGTAGGAGGTGTTTGCCAACATTGCTGCAATGTTTGCGTGTTGCTGCTGCTGCTGCTGCTGCCACGACCAACCAGCAACATTCACTCGCTTCGTAGTCATTGCATGGCACTGTTGCCCATTTAAAATACAAGTGGCAAGCGACATACCGCGGTTTGTACAACACGTACACCTTCATAACTAGATACATATGCACATACATGTGTATAAGTAAACACTATATTTAACTAAAAAAAAAGTAAAAAAAAATGCTTTTGTAAAATGTGAAAAGAATGGCAAATAAAAATGCTGCACTAAATGAAACTCGTGTATTCCCAAATGTGTTGCAGGAATGCTGGTGTTTTGTGTACGTTTTATGATTGTGGTTCACTCGCTTGTTATTACGCATTTAGACCGCAGTGCGTTGTTTAGTTTGCCACATCCGCAACACGACCGTCCAGGATATATTTAAACAGACAAGTACAGATGTAGATGTATGCATGCTGCTAGCTTTCTCCTGTTCTAAATAATTACATATGTATGAATGTGTATCTCCCGTGCCTCCACACTCTCTTTATGTTTGTATGAAGGTAATTTGCTTAAATTATTGCGCAACTTGTAGAAGTACATATGTAATTATGTATATGCAAGTATGAGTACCTCCTTAGTGAGTGTTGGCATTAAGCTTTTTTGCTGATCATATTTTAATGGTTTTAATGCTCATTGTTACCAGCATACCTTCTAACTCACTTGCTTAAAGTTCGTTCAACAGTGTTTTTATTTCACACGAGTTTTAATTAACTAAAGCTGTATAATCTAAATAAAGTTTCCTGTACAAGCAAATAACTTGTGCTTACAATTGTGTTTCTTTATGAAAGAATATACATATATATGTATGCATTTATTAAAATACATAGGTACTTCACCAAAGAGTTGCTTGGATTTTTAATGAGCAATGTGAGAACTGGCTAACTAAGTTAACAAAAAAATATACATAAATTTTCTCGATTGCTCAAATCTCTAATTAAAAAGGTGAAGGGAATTAGTAAGAGATAACACCGTGCGACAATAAATTTTGAACACAAAAAATGAATATATTCGCGAAACTATGGGTAAATTATAGTAATACTGTGTATTTAGTTTTTCCCTCTGACAACAGGAATTTTTTTAAAGGACTTTGAAATTTAAAAAATATGATTATATCAAAAAGTTATTAAAAAAATTCAGTGCAATGTAGGATAACAATAAGGGTATCCTATAAAAGAAAAAAAGTAAGTGCGCCTGGGCCTCACTCGAGAAGTGAAACTTACGTTACATACATATATTTTTTGCCTCATCACCAATATACATACATACATATTATGTATGTACATACACACATATATCTGCTTTTGCTTAACTAAGGTTAAATTTTTTGTTTTTTTTCTATCTAGATCACTACCTCTACCCCTGTTCGTTCTAATTACATTTGTTATTCTGTTTTCCTTTATCTTCTGTTTTTCTTTATCTTTTATTTTTATCTTTATACTCTATCGATAACAAAATCGATGGTAACACCCAATAAAATATCGATAACAAAATCGATAAATATCGATAACAAAATCGACATATATCGATAACAAAACCGATAAATAACAATAACAAAATCGATAAAAATATCGATATAAAAATTGATAAATATCGATAACACAATCGATAAAATTATCGATAACAAAATCGAAAAATATCGATAACAAAATCGATAAATATTGATAATAAAATCGATAAATATCGATAACAAAATCGATAAGTATCGGTAACAAAACCGATAAATATCAATAACAAAATCGGTAAAAATATCGATGGTAAAATCGATAGATAACGATAACAAAATCTATAAAATTATCGATAACAAAATCGATAAAAATGTCCATAACAAAATCGATAAATGTCGATAACAAAATCGATTAATATCGATGACAAAATCCAAAAATATCGATAACAAAATCGATGAATGTCAGTAACAAAATCGCTAAATGTCGATAGCAAAATCGATAAAAATATCGATAACAAAATCTATAAATATATCGATAACCAATAAAAATATCGATTATTTTATCGATAAGTCCCGAGAATCTCTAAAATCCCAAAATAGTTCACAGATTTAGTCTCTGTGTCCCTCTCTATATCCTTTCCTCAACTAATAGTCCAGCTAGCATATTTGGGGAAAATTTGTATAAAAAACATGCTCATTTGATGTATTGTGTGAAGACCCTGCAATAGGATAATAGACCTTGACCACATTGTACATCATTTTCCTTCCACAGGTGTGCCAGAGAAAGGCGGTGTGTTGGCCGCAATTTGTTTTAAAAATCTAATCAAATATATTGTAACTACACACTATTAGTATATTTTACTATCACAATTAAACAGAAAATTCAATGAATCCTAAAAGTGCGCGTTCAACCCGGGAATTTTAAAACTCCTCAAGCAGAGTCTGGTATTCTACGCAATGATGAAGTACGTTTAAGCTTCAAAAAATCTCGTCCACTGGCAATACGTAAAACAACTTAGCTGTAAGCTAACAAGTTCCTAAGAATCAACTTAGCTGAGATTCTAAGTTAAAAACTCAAATGACATGCTTGCACGAGTTAAGCTTTTGGAAGAAATTGCACGATGCACTTAAGTATGTCTGTGCATGTACGACTCAGCTTCAGTGACATTCTCCAGCTTATACTTTAGGCCATAGTATAAATTTATATTTACGCTAGCCAGTTTTGGTAACGTAGTTTCTATCTTTAAAACGGGAATGTGTATACATATATTTTGGTGCTAGCGTACACACATACATACATACATATGTATATGTATGCATTTGAGGAAATTTTTCTGAATTCCACTTGCAGCCTTAAGGAAAAAATCCACAAAATAGCTTTGCTCGCCTACGAAATGCTTTACGCCGTACTAGTCTTGTTGGTTTAGGTGGCATTTGCTTGTAGCATGCAAATAAAGCGCTTGGAAAACAAAAAACAAAAAAACGACTTGAGCGTGGTAAAAAAAGGAGCAACACCAAACAAAAAAAAAAAAAAATAAAAAGAAAAAATGTGAAATGGAAAGCCAGTGGCGAATGTTGGCCATAGCTATTTGTGCGCATACAAAGAAGTTTGTTGCAGTTTTAATGCTTTTAAATTTGTTTCGCTCAGCAGTTTAACCACTCAGTTAGTCGTCTGGTTAAGCTTATGCAGGTGGCTTGCTTTCTTTCAGCTTAATGTGCCCGCTTTTACTACTACACTTGGTAGAACATTAAATCTTAACTCTTAACGCAGCATGTCTTGCGGAATGTTCTTTTTCAGTAGTTACATTTTTAAGTAAATAGTTAAGTTGTATATATACGCATACCTATGTGCATACATACATATGTATGTAGTGGTGATGATGGATGAAATAAAGCCATCTTAGCGAAATGAGTGGAAATTTGTGCCATCATATGTTACGTACTAAGTTAAGTTTTCCTCTGCGAGGTCTATGCCCCTGTTCGGAAAGGAGAAGGCCTCCCAAGAAGATAGCACGGCAAACTCAATTTGAATTAATAACAATTTTCGAACAGGTGGCAACTACCATTAAAAATATTTTCAGCTGTAAACATTCCTAAATCGCTTTAATCTTATACACATATAGTATTTAATTTATCTTATTAAATAAATTAAATTATAATTTTCGAACGGTTGGCCATGTTCCACAAAATTTTTTCAGCTGTTACCCTTCTGAAACCTCTTTATTTTTACGACCATACTGCAACATTTAATTTATCTTATCAATTTACCTAAACTGCAATTTTCAAACAGGTGGCAACTCTCTAATTTTTTATTCTTCTATTTTTTAAACTGAATTCGATTCCATGCAATAAATTTCAAGTGATGCGCATACAAACATACAGACAGACAAAAATTCTAAAAATTGTTGATTTGACATCTGTTGCTCTAATAAAGACCGCCTCCCCCAAACATAAAAATTTCTCTTTAATATCTATTATGTATAGACATCGGCCTATTACAATTTTATTATATGTATGTATAGAAAGATTATCGTGTTCTACAAAAAAGTTACATCTTTTTGAAATGCCAATTTCAGGCCAATATGTTGATGTTGATATTAGACCTTGTTGTCACTCATACGCCCTGGCATACGCACGCTGACAAGTGAAATTCTTTTATATTTAATTTGCGTGTACTGTTACAAAATTCAATACCAATGCAGTTAATTACTTGCTTGCTAACCTAAGTCACTCGCGTGCCATGGCGTATGAGTGACAATAATGTCTATTATCAACAACAACATGTAGTCCTGTCGAAATAGACATTTCAAGTCGATGTAACTTGTTTGTAGATCGATATAAATTTCTATAAAAAATATTCATTCATGTTTTTATCAATGGAGCATAGCGGGGTATCTGGGTGTGTCGCCAGACTATACTTAATTTCAAATCTTACGTCCGGTTTCTCCCACCCTGAGCAACAATACCACATATCAACATATAGAAATGGTACGATGGTAGTTAGATTATTAATGAGGGAAACCCAAAAAATGAAGTTAAACAGGAGGTGGGTGGGGAATATTGAAAATAAAACTTTTTAATCTGTATAATATGTATTCATCATTTAGTAAAAGTTAAAAATTGCTTAGCTTGCTGTGCAACTGTAAGAATAGATTGTACTTCCAATTGTTGTGTACTCTACAATTCTATAATTCATACATATGTGTGTATGTATGTATGTCTACCTAAATATATATATAAACATATTATCGGCTTGATTATGATATGATTTGTATTGTAATATTTTCTTAAGCCGGTGTATACAATAGATACATAAATGTGTGTACTACAGTGAGTGACCTAAGCCACCAACCAATGTTGCTCATACGCATCGTGCGTTGTAGGTTAACGTGTACGTTTCAATGAAGTCTCAATTGTGTATTGAATACATATGATGTTGCACATGAATGATTTTAGATTTGCTGGATGTCAGAGAAGGTCAATAAAAATAATTCAGAGGTAAATAAAAATCGATTTTTTATTTCTTTTGAATTTCGTCTTGATTTGATCAGGCAAAAGAAAATTAATACATACATCGACTGTCGAAAGACTTGACTTCAGTAAATTAATATTACTACTGAAGCCTACTACAAAAAAAAAAAAACTCCACGCTTTTTTACTGCTTTCGTGAAGCACTAAAGGGCATAAAAGATGAACTAAGTATCCAAACTTTTGCCTACATATTTTTTGGAAGTACTTAAATACACATGCATGTCTATACATACGTAAATGCAGACCGTTAAATGTATTGATATAACAACGCCTTTCCATAGAAAAAGTTGAAGTGAATTGAGGTAGAAAAACCACACAAACTCGGCCTTTTATCCGAGTTCAGCCAGATCGGTTAAAAAATACGCGACCTGAAGGGCAGTGTTGTTAAGTGAAAAACCTGCTCTATTGTGAATTTTTAATGGAAAAGTGAAGATGGAATTTTTTTTCCTTATATACGTGACATATATATTTTAAATAAGTATATATATTACGCAAATACCTCGCATAATTACTCATTTAAATTTGTTTTTGTATCTAAATCCCGTTGAACTAATCAAATGTTTCTTGCTAGCTACCAACAGGGTCGCTTAAGTAGCTAAAAGGAAATTTTACCCGAGTTGAGCGTTCTTCTGTCGCTCGCTTACAAAAAAATGCACCTAATGTATAATTTTCCTAAAACTTCTCCGCTAGCCGACCAACTGAAGTATTGTTTTTATTTATGAATTTCTGGACTAAAAATTTTGAGATAAAAGATTTACGAATATGCCGCTTAGGGGGGATTTGTTAATTGCAAATTTTTTTATATTCTTAATAATATGTATGTATATTAGGATGGGTTAATATATATTTTTTGATTATCCGCGTATAGCATGGAAAATTTGTTGAAGAAGCTATGGGTCTAAAATCAATTTGGAGTTTGTCAAATTTCAAAAACAGGTTTCAAAGAAAATTTGAAAATTTTCACTGTTGCGCCCTCTGGTAGAAGTTTTCTGAGAAAGATCAGTGCAGAAATGGATTCCTCATTCCAGAAACCCCTTGTAACATGTTTGTATACAAAATTGAAGCACCTTTTTTACAGAAGAAGAGCAGAAGAAAGGAAGGAAACCTATATTCGCAATTTGGCGAATTGCAAATTGATTTTAGACGCATGTTTCTTCGGAAAATTTGCTTAGAATTACACGTGTAGCACTCGCGTAGTCGAAAAAATCTCTCAAAAAAATTGACCCAACCTAATGT
Source organism: Rhagoletis pomonella (assembly GCF_013731165.1). Lineage (NCBI taxonomy): Eukaryota > Metazoa > Arthropoda > Insecta > Diptera > Tephritidae > Rhagoletis > Rhagoletis pomonella. The sequence continues at coordinate 9,515 of NW_023459433.1, read as the reverse complement.
ATCCCTCGCCAGGCAAAGGCAAACCTCCGAGTGTATTTGTACACTCTTTATACATTTTTTTTATCGAGCTGAAGTCATTTTCTATACAAATTTCTAGACAACCCCACTCTGTAACTGCCAAAATGTACAAATCCTGTGATCACTGGATTATTTCGATTATGACACTATTGAAGTAGTAAATGAGCGAAATTTTAATAAAAATTTGAAAATTTTTAATCACACTTTTATACCCGAGCGCACTTGTGTACAAGGGTATTATAACTTTGTACACATAACGGTTGTTTGTAACAGGCAAAACGAATAGAAATAGATATAGACAAATGTATACATAAATGATCAGAATGAAAAGAGAAATCGATTAAGCGGTGACTGTCTGTCCGTCCGTCTGTCCGTCTGTGCAAACGATAACTCGAGTAAAAATTGAGATATCTTAACAAAACTCGGTACATGCACTTCTTTTGGGCGTAAGACGGATGGTATTGAAAATGGGTGAAATCGGACAATAACCACGCCTACCTCCGATATAACGGTAATTTTCAGAAATACGAAAACTGCGATATTTTAGTAACTACTGAAGATAATCCACTCAAAATTGACATTTAGAATAACATTTAGACGAAAAATAAGAATATTAAAAATTTTTGGAAAATGGGCGTTGCCACGCCCACTTATAGTTACATGTGTATATCTCGGTAACCGCTGCACCAATTTCTTCCAAACTTGGCACAGTTGTGGACCCTAGTACAGCATACCAAAATTTTTAAAATCGGACAATAACAACGCCCACATCCCATATAACGGTAATTTCGAGAAATACGAAATCCTCGATAAATCAGTAATAATTAAAGCTAATTTATTCAAAATTGATGGTTGCAACTATTATTTACCAGGAAATACGTTTATTATAAAATTTTGGAAAATGGGCGTGGCACCGCCCACTTATGATCACATATATGTATCTCGTTAACCGTTCTAGCAATTTGCACCAAACTCGGTATGGTTATTGTGCTTGCCACATAAAAGCAAACCGTTGAAAATTGTTGAAATCGGACAAAAATTGCGGCCGCTTTTCATATAACGGTAAATTTCAGAAATGCTTTAAATTTCAATATTTCGAAATTTAAGGATGCTAGTTTACTTAAAATTTATACACCCGCTTATCATGTAGCGGTAGCTTTCGGAAAGGTGGAAAACATATATTTAATACTTGCGCCGGGTATTTAATGTTCGGCTCCGCCCGAACTTAGACTTTCTTACTTGTTTAGAACTTAATTTTGATTATGCAGTTTTATAGCCCTTTAAAGTGGCTAATTGTTTGTTCATGAATTTTCTTCTATACAAAATAATGCTCGATTTTTTTTTTTTGTATGAAGAAAATGAGCAACACCTTCCACATAAAAAGTCGCCAAAAATCAACGGTAAATACTTAAAATTGAATGGGCTACAAAATTGTTAACTCAGAATATTTCTAAGAAATCTTTAAAAAGCTCAATATGTATATAAAATTTATTAAAATTTTCCTAATTTTAGTACAAAGTTTGAAATAATGACGTATATGGTTTTGTTAGATAAAAAAATAATAACCATTAAATAGAGGAAAAAAAAGGCAAAGAATGCTAAAATATATCTTCCCTATTTATCGTCACTACACACGAATAAAGGCGCGCTAGTGTTTTGACGGCGAAAAAAGGCACGTAAAAAAATTTTGCGAAAAAAGATGCTTATGAAAAACTTCGGCGAAATATGTTAAGAGTCTTTGACGCTAAAGTTTTTTTATGCGTCTTTTTTCGCCGTCAACTTTTGAGCTCGCGCCTTTATTCGGGTCTAGTGACGTTATACTTTCGTCACTGCGCATATTTTTTTCCAGATTGTGAAATGTTAATCTTATACTTTGTGCAAATGTAATCCAAACGACAGTTTACTAAAGCACAATGCCATAATAATAATGCCACAAAGCAAGCCATTTTCAACTTATATTTTGCACAAAAACTTTATTTTTTTCTTAACTTAAAACCATTTACTTCTGTGTGTGTAATACCTAAAGCCAGCCGCTAACGAATTTATGAATATTTAATCAAAGCAATAATTGCCCGCTGACAAAGGCTTTCAAGCGATTTATCTACATGTGTCTCAAACCACTCTTAATGCGCTCGAATAAAATCATGGCCTACGTACGCGCAAATACTATGTAGCAGGTTCCCTCTACATTTTCTAGGTACACACCATTATTAATGTCCACCAAAAGGAGCGCAAGCATACGCGAGTAATAAATAAATTTTAACGCATTTAAATGGTGTGTAAGCAAATGAAAATGATGTTAATTAAAATGTGCTCCAACTTAATTGGATTAATTCTGTTTAGTTAATTACGCATTAAACCACAGTTGAATTTATCTACGCTTCAGTTGCAGGTAATTAAGCCAATTCAGCTCAGATATACGACATATATGTACATACCAGGGTTGTTGCGAATATTCGCATTCGCATTCGCAACCGCGGAGCTTCCGCATTAATTTTAACATTCGCATTCGCTTTCGCATTCGCAATAATCAATGCGGATCTTTTGCGAATGCGAATATTGAAGGGACCGAAAGTAAAATTTTTTTTTCTTTACGATTTAAACTTGGCCAAATATCTTTTATTCCCAACTAAAAGTCCTTTCCGGACAATAAACAAACCGCTTATCCAAATTAAACAAGTTTGGTATCAAATGAAAGAGGACTTAAATAACTTTAAAACTGAAATGTCTTAACAAGCAAAGTCAGCTATTGAAAAATATTTCAGTGAAAAATGATAATTAATTACCATAGAACAAACCTTGGGTCAGGTATATGAATTTCTTTAGTATTAAATGATATAAAAAAATATATAAAAAGAGGTGGTAACCTTCGTTGGTTATTTCTGTTCAAAAGCTATTTCAGTCCTCTTTCACATGATACCAAATTTTTTTAATTTTGATAAGCTGTTTGTTTATTATCCAGAAAAAACTTTCGGAATAAAAAATGTTAGGCCAAGTTTAACTGGTAAAATATAACTGTTATTTTCGGTCCCTGGAATATTATGCAAGTGCAATGATAAAACGTATATCTGGCCAGTCACAGAAGAAAGGATCAAAAATGAATTACAAAAACTAAAATCGAAAAACGCTGTTGACGTTACTGGTTCTCCACATTCAGATACAACCAAAAGAATGAGAATGAAGAATTCTTTGGAAAACAACGGTGTTTAAACAACGATCTTGCCATATACTAGATTGTGAAGATGAAAGTCAGGAGGATACAAACGACATTTGCAGACCGATGCAATTCCCAAAAAGGAATTATTGCACCGCAATAAAAAAAAAATAAATATAACTGAAAGTCCTCTCGACTGGTGCAGCGTCAATCGAAAAGAATTTATAATTTTGTCAAGTTTCAAGGTTTTCAAGTTTTTCGCAGCGAGCGAATAGTTATTTAGTGGCGCAGGTTTGATTTACGACCCTTTAAAAACTTTTTATTGAATACAATGTTCCAATTTTTAAATTCAAGTACTAAAAAAAATAAATATTAAAAATTGCTAACCTTTCCATTTTTTATTTAACTAAATCACCTAATTTACTCACCTAAATTATTTCTTAACAAGTAAAAAAGTATAAGTTCGGGCGGAGCCGAACATTAAATACCCGGCGCAAGTATTCAATATAGTTTTTTCACCTTTCCGAAAACTACCGCTACATGGTAAGCAGTGGTGGTTTTACGTCTATTTCAAACATCTTCGATAGAACGTACAGTTAGACATAATGAGATAAACTTATATAGATATATGTGGGCGGCATCACGCCCATTTTCCAAAATTCCATAATAATGTTACTTATTTTCAAGGGATTGTTGTTAGTATCAATTTTGGGTAAAATTAGCGTTATAAAAAGGCGGTCGTAATTTTAGTCAGATTTCAATAACTTTCAACGTTTTGCCTTTATGGGGCAACCACAATAATCATACCGAGTTTGGTACACATTGATCGAACGGTTACCGAGATACACATATGTGGTCTTAAGTGGACGGGGTCACGCCCATTTTCCAACATTTTATTATAAACGTATTTCTTGGTAAAGAGTTGTTGCAAGCATCAATTTTGAACAAATTAGCTTCAGTATTTACTGATTTATCGAAGCATTCGTATTTCTCTAAATTACCGTTATGTGGGATGTGGTCGTGGTTATTAGCCGATTTTTTAAATTTTCAGCCGTTTGGTATGTTTTGTGAAGGCCAACAACTGTGAAAAGTTTGGGAGAAATTGGTGGAGCGGTTTCCAAGATATACACATACAATCATAAGTGGGAGTGCCTACGACCATTTTCCAAAAATTTACAATATTCTTATTTCTCGTTTAAAAATGATTGTACATAGCAATTTTGAGTGAGTAAGCTTCAGTAGTTACTAAAATATCGCAGTTTTCGTATTTCTGAAAACTACCGTTATATGGGAGGTAGGCGTGGTTATCGTCCGATTTTTCCTATTTTCAACACCATCCGTCCTACGCTCAAAAGAAGCACACATACCAAGTTTCACATTCGCATCCGCGGATGTCTAAAATTCCACATTCGCAACATCCCTGGTACATACATGTACTTAGTGAAGCGCATGCAAAACGCTACCATAAATACTACATACATACTCGCGCACGTTTTTGCCAACAAAAGTTAACATTCAGCAATGAACTGAGCTAAATTATTTTGGTTGGCATTTAAGTAAACGATGACTTAAATTTATGAATTATTTGATAGTGTTTAACTTTTGACATTTGCTCATTTAACGGGCGCACTAATGTCACACAAATAGTTATTACTCGCTTTTGTGTAAGTCCAAGCAAGCGAAAGGTCGTTGCCGCTGCAGGTGGTTAATTAAATCATAATTTCAATGGCTTTGTGCATATTATACAGCATTAAAACACCTGGGATACTAATAGATGTTTATGGCGCTATGTATGTATGTATGTAGTTAATAACACTGTATAACAGCCACAAATTATGAAGGACGAGGAGCTCTAGAATATCGGACCACCTGCTGATTTTTCCCCAAAAGCCACATCATTTTTTAATGAAAGAGCCGTGTGTAGAAAAATGTAATATACAATGGAAATCTTCCAAATCCAAGGTGGCCGCCACCACAAAATGGTGGATTATAATTATTCTATTTTTCAATCCCCTCAATGTGGATATCAAATAAAAAGTTTGAGAAATAGAACACAATGCGTTTTGGAAAAAGAATTCGTTGTTGAAAATGGCGTTCGATACAAAATGGCGGGTCATAGATTTAAGCCACTTAATATATTAAAACTGAAATCTAGGTATCTACATAATCAAAACACGGGGCCTTTGTCAAAACAAGATTCATCGATAGATCCCGAAACATAAACCTTATGTATTGCGAAATGTTGGGAAACATATGGAATGGTCCGAAAACATAATAAAAGCTCTCGTTAAGTTCGGAAAGTTAAACGCAAAGAATTTCGAAAATTTCCAAAAATCCCAAATGTTTTACAAAGTAATAAAACTTCGCGAAAATCCCGCAAAGTTGAACACGAAAAATCCCAAAAAGGAGAGGAATCTCATATGTTCTAAAATATAATAATACTTCTCAAAAGATCACCAAAAGTTAATTAAAAGAGTCCCGAAAAATCACAAAAAATCTAAAGGCTCCAAAAAATATTAAAGTGCTCGAGAAAATCTCGCAAATCAATTTAAAAGAGTCCCAAAAAGCACCAAAGTTACCGAATGATAAAATAACACAATCAAGCTTTCCAAAGAATAAAAAAGCACCGATTATCCTGAATTGTCTAAAATATTATAAAACTAAGAGTTGATCCGGCAGCGTCCAAAAACATAATAAAACTCCTCGAAAAAATCGAAAGGAGTCTCGATAAGTACCGAAGATCCCGAATAGTCTAAGGAAAAATAAGTAAACATCCCAAAATTATCGAAAGGTTTAATACAAGTGTTCGAATGATAAAAAAGCTTGATAAAACTTCCCAAAACATGGCAAAAAGTTAAAAAATCTCTAAAGTTTAAAAACTGAATAAAACTTTATATAAAAAGCCGAATATTTAAATGCGAAAAATCTAAAAGGTACCGATTATCCCGAACTGTCCAAAAATATAATAAAATATAATACCAGAAGGCGAATAAAAATAGACCCCAAAAGTAAAAAAAACCTTCAATATTCAAAAACACAATACAAATTTTCGAAAAAAATATCGAAAAGAGTCCCTTAAAGTACCGAAGATCCCAAATACTTTAAAAATATAACTAAACTACCCAAAAAATGTCGTTAAAGCTTAATACAAGAAATCCCGAAAAGTCCCGAAAAAAATCCTCAATAATTCAAAAATATAATAAAAGCGCAGAAAAGTTAAACACATGCCAAAAAGCTCAAAAAATATATGGCAGACGTTTATGTAGGTTTTTTCCCAAAATCATAGAATCGCGCTTCGTTGCAAGTCTTAATACATTGTTGCTTAAGAGCGTGTCAGACGTGGTAATATATTTCGATGCAATAAATTTCGGAAAGGCTGTCAAATTGAGAAATCAATTGCATGAGCAGTCACACCTTGCATGGAAAGTGTCTTGCGAAAGAGGTTTTTATTTCCGAAAGGCGAATTGCAGGAAAAATTTCTGAAATCGCTTTTGGCTGTTCACACAGCGAATGAGTTTCTGGCAATCTTTCTCGATACTAAAATGCAACCATGGGCGGTGGGGTTGTCGTTTGTTTGCTATTTCTCTTGTAAAAGCGAGAACGAAAACGCGAAAAATGAATACTCGACGTAAGATGCTGTTGAAAAAGAAAGCAATTTTATTAAAAATTATTGCCATTATTATTAAAAAAATAGAAGTGGATGATTCGCGTACACGCCAGTCTGTTTGGGTAAGACAATTTTGGGAGCGCGGAGCAAACAACCCATACTACACAATGTTGATGAATGATTTGCGGCTCGAAGGAAATGAATTTTTCAGAAATTTCGCGCACATTCCTCAAGATCAATTAAACTTTTTATGTGAAAAAGTGCGACCGCTTATTCAAAAGCAATATACGGTTATGCTTGTAGCCATAAGCGTTGAAGAAAGAGTCTCGCTGACATTGAAGTGCCTCGCATCTGGCGACAATTACCATACACTGTCCCAAATGTTCCGTATATCTCGGCCAGCTATTGTGGAAATAATTCCTGAAGTCTGTCGTGCTTTGTATGTAACGCTGGCACCTGAATATTTAACAGTGAGTACTCAATTGTTTTGTGTCAAAATTTAGCAACAACACATGATAAAAACATAGCAAGTAAAAAAGTAAATAGCTGGATACTCTTATAATTGAAGCCAGCACTAACAATGGGCCGTATGAATAAAAACTAAGCAATTGCTTTTTCTTAAAATTTCATACCGCTTACTTCAATTTTGTTTGAATAAATCGAGCAAAATGTGTGATATTTAAGAAAAAGCAATTGCTTATTTTTTATTCATACGGCCCAATGCTCGCAATCCCGTATTCAATCAAAAAAACATAAACCCAAAAATAAGCAAAAATCAATACCACAAAATATAGGTTTCAATTAACATATTTGCAGTGTGAATAATAATTTAACGATTAAGTATATTAAGCATAATAATATATTTCAAGCATTTTTGATATTTAATTCAGCATTTTTTATCATTTTACACAAATTCACGATCAGTGGCACACGGCAACACTCCATTAGTTTGACAGTACTTGCAGAAGAAATAAAAATTGCTAATGCAGCACGAGCAAGTTGAAATATATTTCCGAAATCGATTTTCGCTCTTGCAGTTGCAGTCACACCTTGCAACTTGTATTTCTGAAACTGATTTCCAAAAAGTGACAGAAAGATCTTTCTGGCTGTTCACACATCGAAATAAAATTTCTCTTTCTCCATTTGACAGCGAATTGCGTGCGAAAGACGGAAATATTGCCACGTCTGACAGGCTCTATACAATTGCTTGTATAAGACTGCGTGAAACATCTCGTCGAACTGGCTAAGCTTACCCGAAAGCACACGCTAGCTCGTCGGAATTGGGCAGATTACTTGATGTAACCACACATTCTCACGCAACACCAATTAAAGAAAAAAACAGTGCGCTTCATGCGAGTCTTGGTACGCGTATTGCAGCAACCTCATGGTATGTAAAAGTACATAAATAGATAACCGAAACGCTTCAAACCCTTCTTTTTTAACTCCAAACTGTTCGTTTATAGTATTTTACAGTTACAGGTAAGGTTGCATGCGTATTCCCGCGCCTGCTGTCTAAAACGTTTTAGATTTGAGCTACATATATCAACAGCTACATATCACACATTATTTTATGCCATATTTTTTTCTGGGAACTTGGCACCGATGGTCGACCTACTGCGATAAGTTCAACTCACAAACAGTTGTTGCTTTTTCCACTTTTTCGAATCCCAGTGTACTCGATGAAGAAGACTGACGAAGTGATGCGGTGATCTCCGAAATAGCAGCAATAACTTCTACCATTTATAAACTGCTAGTGCTACTATTTAGAGCATTTGGAGAAAGCAGTTGGTAACTCTATTCAAAAACATAAAGCCTTATTGCCCACCTAATGGCCAATCCCTTATATTTTGAATATATATAATAAAACCGTAATACACATCTGAAGATCAAGCTCTTTCATTGGACAAAACATTTTCTATACATAATTGAATGAATTGTAGAAATCTGGTGGCACTAACAAAAATGCCTTCACTTATTATATGTAAGGTAGTAATGTTTAAAAAGGTGGCAAGCCCACTAAAAAATAAGAGGTTATTGCACATCCGGAGATCATCTGCTTTCATTTGGTACATAATTTTCTAGTGAAACGAACTGTAGAGATCTTATTATTTTAAAAAAGGTGGCAATCTACTCAAAACTTGACACTTCATTTCTTGTAATCCAATTTTTTAGACAAGTGACAACCCTATAAAAATTCTAAGTACTAAAGATGATACCCCCATCTATACGGATTATACTAAACAATCTTGCTCGAATCCGTTCAGTAGTTTAGCGAGTTATAAAAACCTCGACTTTGTTTAAGTATAAGATAGTAATTTTTAAAGAACTAGCAACCTTACCAAACAACTAAGGCCATATCCTTTCATTTGGTATTTCAATTTGTAATCCAACGAAGGCTGAAGATTTAACTTACTAAAACCTATTGAAAAAATAACACATTATTGCGCATCTAGAGGCTAAGTCTTTTAGTTTTACAGTGACAGTGCAGAACAGATGCCCTCGCTTATTATGATTGAATATAGTAATAGCGTGTTCAAATAATCTCCACTTTCCTTTATACTATGTATAGATTGTTGTTTTTTACACAATAATTGTCCACAGCAAACTGCCTCAAGCTCAATAAAAACTGTTTAATAACAACTACTGTGCAGTAACAAAGTCCTGATACAAATTTTTAATTTTGACGTTCAACCATTTCTTTGAGTGGTATTTGAGTTATATTATGAGTACTTACGT
>NW_023459432.1:44966-58542 GCF_013731165.1 Rhagoletis pomonella | reverse complement strand
TTTAAGTATACGTTCTGCGTTCTCGACTAATTTCAGCTTAACACCACATTGTTAAAAACGCCTTGCAACGTAAAGCTGAAATTAGTCAAGAACGTAAACCTACCGGTACGTAGACCCGAGTCAGCTGACACGATCTGTCTTACCAAAGCGCATGTAAATGAAAACTCAACACCGTAGAATTTTTCTGTAGTTGTAGCCCGTAGCTCAGAAATCTGCGGAAATTAGATTTTTCCGTGTCAGCTGATTTCTTCCTACTATAGATGGTTGCCACTTCGCCAGTTTTGCAGATGGTAAAAAAGTTATAAGTTCTTATACAAAATATGTTTAAAATATTTGAAATTTTCTATTGAATAAGGTTTTTTGTTGAAAACTAAGTAGTTTATATTTAGCTACGATCTATTATAGAACGAAAAATTGGAGTTGAAAAGGCAAGTTTATGAAAAGGCATTGATGACAACAACACTGTAGTAAGCAACACTGAGGGCTCCAGTAATCGACAAAATTCTGCGTATACAGACTGCGTTTAAGTATACGTTCTGCGTTCTTGACTATTTTCAGCTTAAAACGTAAAACGTTTGTGCAACGTGAAACGGAAGAACGTAAAATCAGTGAATGCTTACTGGCCGTCTTCACGTGCTGGCAAATCTCGCTTGCGTGACGACGCAATACTACGTTTTTAACAGCCTCATCATGTATCTCGGACGATAGGGGATACGAACAATTCGTCTGCAGGCGAATTCGCCTCAGCTTACAATTTTGTAAGTCGAATGATCACCTTCATGTAGACTTTACGTCGATTACGTTGTATTCGTCTAGAACAGCGTTGCTAACGTATTTTTATATATTTCCTTTAGAATTTTATTATTTTTAATTTATTTGGTACACTTTATAGAAAATGGGCATCACCGTCAGATGTTATTTACTATTTTTGCCGTTAATTAGAGATATTTTTTGTGTAGTTACTGGTGAAATTAGTGGGCTCTGGAGTGGCGAGTAGTGCGCCAACGAAAGTTGGGATGATACAGAATAGGGGTAGCCTCTTGAATTGCGTATCGTAGCTGTACGCACAACGAATAGTGCTGGCATGTCAGTCGCTGACAATTTATCAGAGGTAGACGCTGCTGCCTGTGATGCCGAAAGCCTTGAAATTCCAAGCGCTGCGCCACTTGGTGCTGCGGCCTTCGACATTCCCACGACAGCCGGTTCTACGTACCGGAATGACTCGGGTTTCACCCGACCAAGGGCTGTTGTTTCGGCGATCTAACCCCGTTTAGGTCGGCGAAGTATCTCAGAATTTGTCCGTCCATAGGGCTACATTCACTACGTATTCTCCTACTCAGGGCTGCCATCGAGTCAAACCCTGGGCCAGAAACATACACCTGCTGTGTATGCCGAAGACGATTACACCACAACTCCACCTCAGTCAAGTGTAATGCATGCGAGGGGTGGAGTCACCTCAGAGTCTGCTCGGGACTACGGACAAACAGACAGTGGACCACGTCGTACACAACAACATAATGTTACGATTATCCTTGAAACCTCGTCCGGATTTCCCAAATCTCTCGGTTCGTATCGCTGGATTGTTAAATAAATGCAATCGATGACCAAATTGTAGTACAATTAACTTTTTTGTACAACAAACAATTTACAATACTCGCTAATACAGTAAAAACACTTTACAATACTTGTTAAAGCAATAACAGCGCTTAACTAAACTTGGTAACATAATTAAACTTATATCTTGCTTATTCGCAACTCGCTTCTCTGCTTACTTTACTTGTAGCTTGCTGTCTTGTAACTCACTCACCTCGCTGTGGCGGCGCCCTTATATACCTGCGCTGGCACTTATGGCAACTCTAGAACATTCTGAAGTTTATCGCTCATTCTCTTTCGCTCGCTGTTCGCAGTGTTCATCCAACTTGACGTTTCTCTTTGTGGAACATTCTACGTCATTCCTCAAACATTCTGCCTATTTCTTGTTGTTCGCTTCGCGTTGCCGCAGTATTCGCCACAATAATAACACCACAGACCGTACCACAGCCACTACAGACCACATAACACACACAACCGCACCACCACCCACACGCCGCCGCCAACAACTCCTGGTTCCCCCTACAACCTGCACGGTATATCAGACCAGGATAATCCGTAATGTGACATCAGTCAAGTGCAACACCTGCCTTGGCTGGTGCCACTTTAGGGCATGCTCAGGTCTGCGTACCACGCGAGATTGGACTGGGAACTGCGAGGGCCCGTGTTGCGCTGCTCGGTCGCAGACCCCAATTGCGACGCCCCCCACCACCACCACAGGGCGGCAATCACCACAGCAGCACACACAGCCAACGGCGGCAAGAACATACACTTCACTTACACCCCACATCACGTCACATCTCCCGAACCACATGAAGCTCCTACAATTTAACTGCAACGGGCTACAGAGCAAGATTGAGGAGATAACCGTCTTCATGTGTCGGCATGGTATATTGATAGTTGCGGTCCAAGAGACGAAGTTGCACAGCAATTCAACTTTGTTGAATTGCGCCGGGTACAACGTGCACCGTCGAGATCGCGAGCGAGATAATGGTGGTGGCTTAGCGTTCATCACGCACCACACCGTGCAGTATCGTCTGATCGAAGCAGACATCGACCGCAGGGATACCACCCTAGAATGTCAGGGTGTCGCTATCCGGTCAGGCGATGTCGAGCTCGAAATATTTAACATATACATACCCCCTGTCACCTGCTGCCCGGCAGGATATCACCCTGATATAGGTGCGCTCCTCAGAAGTGAAAACCGTATGGTAGTAGGTGACTTTAATGCGCACCACGATCTTTGGCATTCAAGCCTGTCAAACGATCGTAGGGGAACAGACTTGGCTGAGCAGATAGACGATTCGACATTCTGCACAATGAACGACGACGCACCCACCAGGATTATGGGTAACTGCAGTAGCTCGCCAGACATCACAATAGTCAGCGCTGGTCTGATAAACAGCATAATGTGGCGACCTATGCTGACTCTAGCATCAGACCATCTACCCATAGTCATCTCGATAGATAAACCAACCGACTTTGCCTCCGCCAAACACCGGACCTATATCAACTTTTCTAAAGCTGATTGGAAATGTTACGCGGAGTTTACCGAAAACACCTTCGCAGCGCTCCCCACACCAACCGACGTCCATCTCGGTGAACGTAAGTTCCGCAGGGCTATCACTGCTGCTGCAGCTCGCTTCGTACCGGCAGGATGTATATCGAAGCGGCTGTTTTACCCGATGAGCGTGATAGCCTTCGTCAGGCCGATCCCGGAGATCCCCGTATCAGGGATCTCAACGCGGAGATTCGGCAACTTGTAAACGTACATAAGCGGAAGAAGTGGGAGGAGCATCTGAAGACTTGTAATTTCACCTCTGGTGTGAGCAAGCTTTGGTCAACCGTGAGGTCATTGTCTAATCCGACGAAGCACGACGACAGAGTCGAAATTTCTTTCGGCGACCTTGCCTCGTCGGACCCGGAGCGATGCGCGAGCTATTTTAGCCGGCAGTTCATACTGCATCCTCCGGTGGACAAAGCCAAGCGTCGAGTGATCAGAAGGCTGCACAAACTGCCAACAACTTGTGCCCCCTTGCTTTCACTTGCGGTGAAGTTCAGGTGGCCATCGGGAAGGCGAAAGCCTCCAAATCCATGGGTCCCAACGGAATATGCATGCTGATGCTGAAAAATTTGGGTCCTGCGGGGGTAGCGTACCTAACGGAGGTCCTCAACTTGTCAATGGCCACTCTCATCATCCCAGACATCTGGAAGGTGAGGAGAGTAGTCCCACTGCTCAATCCGGGGAAACCTGCCAACAAAGGAGATTCGTATCGTCCGATTACACTCCTTTCCCCGGTAGCGAAGACACTCGAGGCCTTGCTCCTCCTGTACTTCACAAACCACCTGACCCCAGCGAAGCATCAGCATGGTTTCCGTAAAGTGCACAGTACAACAACAGCACTTAACGCCATAAACACTCAGATAACTCGTGGCCTTAACCGAAACCGTCCCTGTGAGAGAACGATTCTAGTAGCGTTGGACTTGTAAAAGGCGTTTGACACCGTCTGCCATTCCACGCTACTAGAAGATATAGAGGCCTCCTCTCTCGCACAGAGGCTCAAACGGTGGTCGGCAAATTATCTGAGTGGTCGACATTCATCGGTAATGTTTAGAGACAAAACGAGTAAGCAGCGAAAAATAAAACAGGGGGTTCCTCAGGGTGGTGTCCTTTCCCCGCTACTGTTTAACTTTTACATTTCAAAGCTCCCTCAACCACCAGAGGGAGTCTCGATTGTCTCTTATGACGACGATTGCTCGATCATGGCGACTGGGAATGGAATTGATGACCTGTGTTCGAAAGTAAACGGCTATCTCTCCGAACTTTCTCGCTTCTTCACTGCAAAGTGTCTAGCCCTCTCCCCTACGAAATCCTCCGCGACCCTGTTCACAACCTGTACGAAGGAGGTCAGGCTACCGCTGGGGATTCACGTCGATGACACACCAATTCCGACGGTGAATAACCCCAAAATACTCGGAGTAACATTCGACAGCCTGCTCTCCTTCTCTGCGCACTCAAACGCTATTGTCAATAAAGTACAGAGCCGCAACAAGGTCCTCAAGTCGCTAGCCGGCAGTACTTGGGGCAAAGACAAAGAAACGTTGCTGGCAACATACAAGGCAATAGGCCGGCCGGTTTTGAACTACGCAGCGCCAGTGTGGTCGCCAGGAACTAGTAGGACGCAGTGGACGAAGCTACAGACTGTACAGAACACCGCACTCAGGACAGCGACAGGATGCCTCTTGATGTCGCCTGAACACCACCTGCACGGCGAGGCGCAAATGCTCTCTGTAAAGGAGCATAATATAATGCTCTGCAAGCAGTTCCTGATCGGGAGCCAAAGAAGTGGCCACCCAAGCAGACAGCTGCTTGCAGAGGAGCCCTCGCCCAGGCACGTCAGGAGGCATCTATATGAACTGACGGACGAAGTCCAGAGGTTCATTAAGCAACCTCTGGACCCGACAGCTTACAGACAGGCCCTGAACGGCATTCACAGGGACTCAGTCTCGAGTTATGTAGACTCTAGACCTGTGAATACCGTTCTAGGCATACCACCCCCGGACATAGACGAGCTTCATCTGCCTCGGGAGACGCGCACAACACTCGCACAACTTCGCTCCGGCTACTGCAGCAGGTTGAACTCCTACTTGAGTAGGTTGAATGAGGATGTGCCGAATGAGTGTCCGGCATGCGGAGAGACATGACTCGAAACATCTCTTCGCATGCCCGGAAAACCCGACAACCCTAACGGCCTTGTCCCTGTGGACAAACCCCACAGAAGCTGCACGCTTCCTAGGGTTGCCGTTAGTGGAACTTGACGACAACGACTGAGATACCAACCGTCCTGGGCGGGGTTGTTGTAGCCGCTACAACAACAACAACAACATGGTTTTTTCGATCTCCGTCAGGCGTGAATGCCGAAAGGTACCCCACCTGTCATATTTATATTACGAATATAGTTCGCAATGTTCTTTTTGTGCGCCTTTTGAGGTCAGCCCATGTCTGAGGAAAAATAAACAAATCGTATTTTTGATTATGTTACTGGGGTTTTTGCTAACAGATATAAGCTTACCTTCTTCCATTATCCCGTCCCATAGCTTCTGACCCCTGGCTCTGTCAGAACCAAACACTGGTACTCCTCTTGCCAGATCTGGATTTTGGTCCATCTCCTGAAACAGCACCCCAAATTGTTTTATTGTGGGTTTTTAATTGATGAAAACATAAAATATTATTTTTTGTTATATTGATTACATTTATTTTGTTTGAAATTAATCAATTTTTCACTGTATTTACTTATTTTGGCTGAACGATCCATCTCGACGATCACTTATAACCTTTCGGTTTAACCATTATCGTCTGTCTTTCGTCTCCTCTTCGTGTTAGAAAATTGCAAACTAGACGAAAGCAACGTAACGATCAGCTGTTTTCGTGTTGCCATACGAAAACGAATTACAAAGTACCAAGTCACGAACGATTCGTGTGGCAGACGAAACGAACGCTCGTTTCGAGATACATGATGAGGCTGTAAATATATGTTTATCAAGATGTTTGCTTTATAATTATATACTAGGGGTATTCTCCAAATCTTGCAAAGCCATTGCACGTAGCACGGATTGCATGGATTGCATAACTTGCATTTCCTATCGCTGCAAAATATGCAACGTCGAAACCCATGTATATATTTTGCAAAATAGCATAGCAAGATAAGTGCGACCCTGTGCTAGTTGGTTTGTTGTTGGAATTGCTACATATTTCTCTCATTCCTCTCATCTCGCTCACTTCATTTTTTTTGCGGTCTCTTGTTATTGTATTTGGTACATAATTTCGCTGCTTGCTACCACTTTGCAATGGGGTACTCTCGTACTCTTCCAAATTTGGAATAGTATTTTTTGCATTTCGTGCAATCCGTGCATCGTGCAAGACTTCGAGAATACCCCTAATGTTTAATTCATTATAACATTGAACGATTTTTGCAACACAGCGGCAGCTCAGCGTTGAATTGGAAATATTATCGACGCAACTATCTCTATTTATTGCAACTTTATTTGTTCACATTTATCAGCTGTTCATTTGACAGCATATTTATTTAGCCGTTTCTACGACGTAATTGTTGTGTTCAACAGTTGCCAGCAAATTCGTAGCAGTTGAGCGAAACAGCTACGTCTTATGAACGCGCCCAATGACGTACATTCTCTACATGGGGCCTGTGCCAATTGATAGAAAATATGAAATTTTGACGGATGAAACTAAAAATTTGACAATTCTCGTGGTGAATACGAACGTCAGAATTTTACCTAGGGCCGGTGCCAATCGGTAACTTTTTTCTCCGTGGTGAGACGGGATGGAAAAATTTGCTATGGTGTACAAAGAAATTGAATTGTGCTGTGCCAAATGCAAAGTAAAATTTTGACAGTTGAAAAACCAAACAAACGCTCGTGCGAAAGCTTTATTTTTGTGTGTTGCTGAAATTCTTAAAATTTATATTTATTTGCTAATTTGCAAGTAACGTACGCTTTTTTTATGCTGTTTCAGCTTTCATTTTCATGTTCACTCCTTATTACCGCCAAGCAATATTATGTGTATACATGGTTATAAGCTGTCAAAATTTTACCTAGCCCCATGAGCTAGGTAAAATTCTGACGTTCTTATTCACCACGAGAAAAGTCAGATTTTTACTTTGATCCGTCAAAATTTTCTCTTTTCTATCATTTGGCACAGGCCCCTAGCTCATAGGGCTAGGTAAAAATTTGACGGCATATAAATATGTATGCACAGTATTTTTTGGTGGTAATAAAGAGTGAAAATCAAAATGGAAGCTAATAAAGCACAAAAAAAAACGTACACTACTTGTAAGTTGCAAAATAGATATAAATTTGAACAATTTCAGCAACACATAAAAATAGAGCCTTCGCACGAGTGTTTGTTTGGCTGTTTTAAACTGTCAAAGTTTTACTTTGCATTTGGCACAGCAAAATTAAATTTATTTGCACACCATAGTAAATTTTTTTACCACGTCTCACCATGGAGAAAAATGTTACCGATTGGCACACAGCCATGATCCAACTACACAAGATCTGACAAGATGAAGTAAAAGAAAAAAGTAATTTTCTGGCTGACGTTTGTAATTTCGGCGCCATGTAATTTTCTGTGAAAAGTAAACAAAGAGTATGAAGACGAAGCATAAAGAAAAAAATGCAAGCAATATTGTAGCACATGTTTTTGCTAACCAATTTATTATTTTTGTACGTGTTTTTGCATCCAATCACCGCGCACTTTATTTTCATTACATTTGCACAAAAAATTTATTGAAAATCGCTTAAAAATCACTGAAATAAACCACCGACAAAATACAAATAAAGAAAGAAGCAAAACAGAAATAACAAACTTCAAAATTACGAACGTCACACACTTTTTTCTCAATTGCTATTACAATTGGCTGCTTCTCAACCGGTCAGATCTCTTTTAATTAGTTCATGCATTCTCTACCAGTAGAGAAATAATCGGTTGAGAAGAGTTACAGAAACGAGCTACTGATTTCAATGATATCAAGGTTATTTGGAACTAATAAAAACCAAAGCCAATAAAAAAGGTTAAAGTTAAACTTTTATATTTTTTATATTGATTTAATCTCGGAAACTGCTTGACCAATCACAAAAGCGGTGATGCTTATTTAAAGATAATTTAAATATATTTTACTTTACGTATACAGTATATGGTGAAAAGCTTATGTACACCACGTGAAATGCCCATTAATTACTTTTATTTTGACATCAACGTTTTTAATGGGTTATGTAGTTCAGAAGATATTAATATTTAATATTTGCACCAAAAAGTTCTATGGAGACATATTTTTTGATTTTTGCATAGGTAGACAAATGATATTTTAGACTTATGTGTACGGTACGATCGGGGACTATTTCTGATTATTTCCTCTTGTACGGGAACAGGCTAATTATTGTTAGTGTCAACTTGAAGTAAATTTGCGTCTTTCAATTTCGAAATATCAAAGTTTGAAGCATTTCTGAAATTTACCGTTATATGAATAGTGGGCGTAATTTAAGTCTGATTTCAATAATTTTCAACTTTTTGCTTTTATGTGGCAAGCACAATAATCCTACCGAGTTTGGTACAAATTGGTCGAACGGCTATCGAGACATACATATGTGGTCATAAGTGGGCGGTACCACGCCCATTTTCCAAAAAAAAATGTTATATTCGCATTTCTTGTTAAAGAATTATTGCAAACATCAATTTTGAATAAATTCGCTTTAGAAGTTATCGATTTATCAAAGATTTCGTTTTTCTCTAAATTACTGTTATAAGGGATGTGGCCCATCTCAAATTTTTCAGTCGTTTGGTATGTTGTACCAAGGCCAACAACTGTGCCAAGTTTGGTAGAAATTGATGAAGTGATTACCAAGATATACACATGTAATCATAAGGGTTATAATCCCTAAGCGCGGCCGAAAGCCGCCTACGCAGAAAGAAGTTCTGCGCAAAAATACTTCCGGTCCCCTTTTCCGGCAACACAGAAAAGAGAATTCTACTTAGTAAGGGTTATAATCCCTAAGCGCGGCCGAAGGCCGCCTACGCAGAAAGAAGTTCTGCGCAAAAACACTTCCGGCCCCCTTTTCCGGCAACACAGAAAGGAGAATTCTACTTAGTAAGGGATATAATCCATTAGCGCGGCCGAAGGCCGCCTACGCAGGGAGGAGATCTGCCCAAAAATACTTCCGTTCCCTTTTTTCCGGCAACACAGAAAGGAGAGTTCTACATAGTAAGGGTTAAGCTGATGTCACATAAAACTTTTGCTTCGCTTTACGTGACAGATTCGCTTTGACAGATAAGATGAATTGTATGAAAATGCACAAAGCATGCCACATAAATCGTTGAAGCGGCAGCGCGAAGCGAAAAGATGGTCAACTCTCATCTTTTTGCGCGCTTTGACAATCAGCCGGTTTAATATTTATTTTGTTTCGTCCAAATTCGGGTTTTCATGCAGAAACATAAAACTTAATTACATTGCTGATAATTTTAAATCAAAATAATTAAAATCCACAGCAACTTTGGTGAGTAAAAAAGCGGTACATCATTGTTTTCTTGGCGTTCATTGTGGCATACCTTTTGCATCTGGCGCTTTGCTGGCAAAGTTATAAATGTCACGCAAAGCTACAAAGTTTTATCTGGCATCAGCTTTATAGTCCTACGCAGAAAGAAGTTCTGCGCAAAAATACTTCCAGTCCCTTTTCCGGCAACACAGAAAGGAGAGTTCTACTTAGTAAGGGTTATAATCCCTAAGCGCGGCCGAAGGCCGCCTACGCAGAAAAAAGTTCTGCGCCAAAAATACTTCCGCCCTTCTTTTCCGGCAGCACAGAAGGGAGAGTTCTACTTAGTAATGGTTATAATCCCTAAGCGCGGCCGAAGGCCGCCTACGCAAAAAGAAGTTCGTTTTCATGTATGCACTATTTCGGTTTTTGTCATATGCATTATTTCGGTTTGTGAGTCGAAACTGTGCATGTATGCACTACTTCGGTATTTGTCATATTCATTATTTCGGTTTTTTTCATATGCATTATTTCGTATGCACAGTTTCCATATGCCCAATTTCAGGGTGCCGACGTGGCTACGCCAATTTTAAAAAAATTTATAAGTCTTATTTTTCGTTTAAAAATTATTCTAACAGTTCGATTCTGCGCGTTACCGAAGATTTTGTAACTGGGAAATTTTATTACCAAAAAATGTTACCAGTTCTTGTCACCGCGGTTCCAGGTACATTGATGATGCAGTTAAAATATTCAGCAATTCAGCTATGAAGAATTGTGGAAATTTCGGCATCGCATATTTCACGGGGTAATACAAGAGTGCACAGAATGCGAAAAGGGTTTAAGAAGTGCCAGGAACTTTATTTACTGGTTACAAAATTTTTTATTACCAGCGCAGAAAAGATAGAATAGAATGATAGAAATATCAAATATGAGTGAATAAGCTTCAGTAGTTACGAAAATATTGCAGTTTTCGTATTTCTGAAAACTACCGGTATATGGGAGATAGGTGTGGTTGTTGTCCGATTTTGCCAATTTTCAATACCATCCGTCCTACGCTGAAAAGAAGAACACCTACCAAGTTTCCTTAAGATATCTCAATTTTCACTCGAGTTATCGTGTGCACAGACGGACAAACGGACGCACAGATAGTCACCGCTTAATCGATTCCTTTTGGCAGTTACAAACAACCGTTATGTGAACAAAGTTATAATGCACATGTACGCTCGGGTATAGAAAGGGTTGCATTCCCATAAACACCAAATAAAAGTGGTGTTTAAAGCGAATTTAACAAATGTATGGTAAACTCCGAGTTTAAGAACAGAGTTTAGCGTTATGTGCCGTCCCCGCTGGGCGGTAAAAAATATAAATTAATTTAAATCAACCGAAAAACGTCGGCGGTAAAAACGGTGCCGCCCTAATTATGAGTTTTAATTTTGACAGCGGTTACCCATCGACCCCTTCACCATCGTCCAGTGCAATTCTGTGTAGAGCTATAGCTACACCACTTTATATGAATTCGCCTTGATTATAATCAGAGAACGTAAACAAACATTTGCAAACGCATGATACAAGAAAGAAGGTAGTTCCAATAAACCACTTTTTGATTAAAAAGGAGATTTTTCACAATTGCTCAATTTTAAAAAATTCGAAGCGGCGTTACCCAATTAAAGTTTTTGGTGGAGGAGATTTTATATTCTAAATTTGGGAGTATAAATAATAGCTCTGATCCAATACTTTTCGTGAAAAATCCTTGAAAACTGTCAAACAGCAAAATTACTCTCTGAAGTGAGAGTAAAAAGTGAGTAACAACAAAAAGTACGGGAACAAAAAAACATTTTTCCTGTAAAAACGTCAACCAGTGATTGCTTGACACTTTTCATGATTTTACCAGAAGAAAAAGTTCGGGTAAAATCTTGCTACTTCATTCTCTACACAACTCTCCAAAAATCGCTCTCATTTACAGGATTTTGGAGTACGGGAACATTTTTCCTGCAACTTCGTGTAAAATCCTGTAAGTTCATGGAGTAGTGGATCAGAGCTAATTAATATTTTATCTTAAAAACGGTTAAATTTTGAATTAAATTCGATAACTGCTTGCCAAAATCTTAATTTTTACGTAAATAAAATTTTGGTGACATATTTTAAAATTTTTGTAGTGTCATTATGTCAAAGAACGTAGATAACAAGAAGAGACAACTCGTTGTAATTGTAGCGAAAGTGCGCAACAGGGGCGTGCTTATAAACAATTATAAATTCGTAAAAGCCTCGTAAACCTCGTAAAGAACTGTCAAAATTTGTATGGAGCTCTACCCTGCAGGGAAAGCTACTAGTTGTGAACTAGAATTCTACCAGCTTGCGTTTCAGCCCAACTAGTTATCGTACTATCCTTTTTCAATGTTAGCGACTGGCATTTTTAACGTTGCGATGTCCTACGAGATGTCAATTGTCAGGCTATGCATCAGCATCTACTAGTAGAAATACTATTAATACCAACTCATCCTCTGTGAAAAGCATTAGTATGCCTTTTTGCTCGCGGCGCTGCAACAGTCGCAATGGCCGACAGAGCAAAGCACTCGCGTGGTATGCCTGAGGTACCAGGTTCAAGCCCTGGTGCAGGGAACATTTTTTATTTTTATTTATTTTTTATATTTTTTATTTAGGTTTTTTTTTGTTATTCTTAGATTTAATAAAAAAAGAAATATTTTTTAATCTATTTTTTATGGCGCAAGTATTTCTTCCCATATATTTGTTTATTTTTTTTTGCAATGCAACTAGATTTTTAAGTTTGTTATTTATATTTAAATTGAAATAATTATTCCTACTTACATTGATCTAACTTTAAAAATCTTAACCATCTCCAAGCGGCCTCGAACCTGCGATCCCAGAACCAGAACCAGTAGTCTTCGCGTGACGCCACAGCCGACATTTGTAAGAAAAGCAATTAATTGCGTTTTATTTTAGGCTTTGGCAATTCAAAGGCAGATGTCGCTGAAGGCTTAAGTTCTTCGAAAATGTCGAACTGGTAGGCACATACTAGTTTATGAACTAGTATTTTTGCTAACTGGTTTGGGTTTTAACTACAGGGTATTTACGAGCCCCTCGTAGAATTACGAGGCAAATTTGATTCGCAAATGACCTCGTAAACTTCAGTATTGCCGAGGAGCGGAAAATTATATACCAAAATGTATTTTATAATATTGAAAAAAAAAAGTGGAAAATAATAATATGTGAATAAAAAGAATGAATTTCATCCACTAACAGTACTAACATGAGTTTTCTGCTGATTTTCGGCATTTTTAATTTTATTTTAGCCAATAGTGATAGAGACAAGACGGAGGAATGTTATGGAAAATACAACGAAACAAAAATTGCTTCACAAAATCCTGGTTTATCTGTCAAACAGTCGGTTTACGCACCTTTTCACAAAGGGGGCGTTTCCGTAAAAGCCTCGTAAACTTACGAGTTTTACTTAAGAAAATTTGAATTTATTTATTAATTTTAATTACGTCATTATTTTGTTATTTTTGATCATTTTAAATTGTTTTTGATTTTGATTTATTTTTGATTTTATATTATTAATGAATTCATTTTATTCTTTCACTCCCAAAGTAGTGGGTTTGGTCCATAATTGGACTAGTATTTTTCTGTCTATTTTCAACTAGTATGAGACTGATATATTTCTGTCCGAAATCTGACAATTGCCATCTCGTAGGACATCCCCATGTAAAAAATACCAGTTGATTGCATGGAAAAAAGATAGTTGGCTGACTAGTTGGGCATGCGGTTCATACTAGTTGTGAGGTAGTTTACAACTAGTTCATTTTACTACAGGGAGTTTTTCATTAAAAACGGCCTCAAGCTCAATAAAAAACATAATAGTAATAAGGCCATACGCGTGCAATTGCTGGCTTATGCCGATGACATCGACATCATCGCTAAC